>NW_019525437.1:7278040-7288711 GCF_002814215.2 Seriola lalandi dorsalis
CTGGTCATCCCTGGTCAAGTGGATGAAGCCCATCTGATAAATAAAGAGAACAACAACTGTTAACCAAGAATAAACATGCCTGTCTGTCGGCCATGATATAAAATGATGATGAAATAAATGTTTGAGATATTGTAAACCTGCTTTTAAATGATGTTCATGCAAAGTATCATGGCCAAGAAAAAACATTATTGTGCCCCAACAGACATGATCAAGTACTTAAATGTGAGAAAGCCATGGACAAGTGAATAACAGGAGTTCATTTTGTTTGCAGTAAATTATGGTATGGAAATGGTGAAAGTGATGAAAGCTGAAAACCTAAATTTACATGCTTTAACGATAAAGTTGTAACAGTCTAATTTTGAGTAATTGCAAATTGCTATTGGGTTAAAAAAACTACAAATAAATTCTGTAATTGATTGATTGATTCTCTAATTGGCAAAAATCTATCAGAAAAACGGTAACAGCCTGCCCCAACAGACATTTTACATTATTCATGAAAACTTCATTTTAAGAAGCATTCATTTGTGAAATGACCAAATTAAAATACATTTCATAGCTCCAGCCCTAAGTAGGAAGCCTCCCGATTATAAGTGGCAGACACTGATCTGTGCCTCCAGCTTCTTCATTGTGCTGCTGCTTGTTCTCTGGATGAATTAAACATTTTGGAATATGTGTCACTGCGATTGTGTAAACCTGATGCATATTTCTGCTAATAAAGAATTCCCAGCATTATTTATGGTTTGTTTTGTGGTTTGTTTTTAACACAGGCATAGGCACTGATAGTTTAAGTCACAGTCATTTCATTCTTCATCATAGATCAGTATTTTATTTTATTTTTTTTATTTATTTTTTTTTAAAAGAAAAGGGTTTACAAAGGAGAGCCCATGTTGTGCAATATGATGACCAGTCCTCACTGTAATTCAGCCTTTCATAACTCTATGTCTGCTCAGACATCAGACACCACAATGGGATGGCATGTCCCACTATTGCCTGACATAAGCCTGCTCATGGTTATGTGAGGAAACAACCAATCAAAGATTTGAATTTATGACCTGAAACGATCCACAATAAAATCAACAAAACTGTCACAACAAAACCAAATAAACTATTGGGATATTAACAACATCCAAAATCTCCAAACCTGTGCTTAAACCTTATAGTAATACTCACTGAGGGAATCCATATGATATAATGCACACACTGCAAGAGTATGAAGCAAAGGTATTAAATAGTAGTGGGGTGTCAGTAATGCACATTGATAGGGGGGGAAACCTCACAGTTTTCAGTGTTGCTGAAGAGATGGATTCACAATGTGCATCTTTTAGAGGGAATATATAGGTTAAATGTCAGAGGTCTAAGAATGAAGCCTTGAGGGAAGACATGTTTAATGTTCATACAATCAAAGAAACCAGATGAGAAAGTTATTACAACTGTACATTACTGTTATTTCTGATGTATTGAAAATGCTAGATAGATGTTGTTTCCAACTCCTCTTGCCATTTCTTATTGAGGACCACTGCTGTCAAGAAATGTCTTGAAAATTGTAAAACGCCATCTCATGTTTGGTATTCAGAATCAAACGTGTTTTAAAGATTTTAACTAATGACAATATCTGTCCATATCCGCACACTTGGATCTTACTAGGCATCAATATGCACCTCCCACTAGTGACAAAGAAAATTGTGAGTTTTGTGTTTAGACTGCAGTTTATCACCAGAGCTCATGACAATATAGAAACACTCAGCACTTGACTTTATATTAAGCTAATTGCACTCGTGACAATTAAAACGTGTCAATCTGTTTCACAGTTCTTATTTAAAGGACCAGTGTATTGGATTAAGTGGCATCTAGTGGGGAGGTTGCAGACTACAACTGAATACCCCTCTCCTCATCCTTCCCTGTCCAAGCATGTAGGAGAACCCATGGTGGCCTTGAGGTAACGTCAAAATGTAAAAGGACACTCCAGAGCCAGTGATTGGTTTGTCCAGTCTGGGCAACTGTGCAAACATGGCGTAGCAAAATGGCGGGCTCCATAGAAGAGGACCCACTCCCTGTGTAGACATGAAGGGCTCATTCTAAGCTAAGGAAAACACAAGGATTCTTAGGTTTAGGTGATTATACACTAATGAAAACATAATTATGAATATTATATTCCATTTTTGCCTAAATCCTACACACTGGTCCTTTAAAACCCAAACAGCCACCACCTTCACAGGGAACCAATCCCAGACACATCTGCCACCCTGCCCCTTTGTCACAACAGGTTTCAGTTGGCTTAAGTCCCTAGAAACACAAAAGGCATGGTTCTGGTATTATCCTGAGTGAACTGCAAACAGTATAGGTTATCAATAATGATACTGTGGCGGCTCTCAGTGGGGAATTGTTGCCATTCACACTAATACATGGAGCATGACTCAGCCAAAGAGAAGGCATCTTGGAGACCTCTCCACCCAAACCTGGAGGTCTTGTAGCAGCTTACATGACATACCACCACCAAGTGAGATTGTTTATGTAACATTTCTTGCCATAATTTCAGACATATTACTGTCTGAAATAAACATGTATATACACATGAATGCCATTCCCTTTATTGGATTTCTTTTTTTTATTGTGTGAAGTCTCTGCTTCCTGGGAAAAAAGATTTTACACGATGATAGGAAATGGTTTTGAACAACAACAAACAAAAAAAAGATACAAAGATTCAATTCAAACCACACTCATTGACAGATGAACTTTTTTGGATGTTTTTTAACCTGCTTTTGAAAAGTTCCTGTCTCCTGAGGGTTTATTGAAGTTATCTGACCTGATCTCATGCCAATATGTTGAAAGATATTTTGTCACAGTATAATGAGTAATCCGAGCAGATGCCTCTCACATTCAAGTGGTTTTTTTTTTCTTTTTCTTTTTTTTGGTGGTGTGAAAATGTCAGTATTTCTTATGAAAGTTACTTTAGAGAAAACTGTATTTTTGAGTTTCATTTCAAACATTACGATCACAATGGAAAACCGTTTAAGGCAAGGCTCAGATGCTTAAGGGGGTGATCCCATTGCAGGTAATTTATTTAATTTACCCGCACGGTGTCAGGAGTAAATTCTGGTAGCACGACAACCCCCCCACGACTTTTCACAGACTTTTGTTTTGTCTTTCAGTCTCTTTAAATCTCTAAATTTATTCCCTGAATAAAGAAAATTTTCAGAAAGGCTCTTCAGTCTATCAGCATCAAAACAGACAGTGACAGACAATCATGGGTACATGTGCCAGATTTTCCAAGTAGTTGATGACTAAACAGCAAATATGTTCCTGTGCCCTGTCTTACAGTGTTAAGATATCCAATAATAAGTCTTCAGTCTGCACTTACACAGCTTAATTCTTCTAAATTTCCACCAGATTTTCATTGAAATCTGTTCTGGTTTTTGACTAAACAAACATAACCACTTTGATGAAGGTACTGTATCTACACTTAGATCTCACTTTGTTGCACAAAGCATCACCCAATTTCTCATTCAGTCCACTCAGTTGTCTGGAAACTCCAGTGTTACTGTGTTTACAGTGGAAAAGTGACACTCCCTATCCCATTTGTGCCACAAAGCATTAAAGCATGCTGTGTTACATCATAGTGTGAAAACGTTTTAGACTATATTAGTAAAGTAAATATGCTTTCAAAAATAATGCCATTTTTATTTCTCAGTTAACTTAAACAATGTTTGGCGTAACCAAGTTTCATTGTCATGCTGCAGAATAAATTTGCAATCATTTGCGTGATGGATAAAAATCAAAACTTCTAATGTGCCTAAAACTTTTTCACAGCACTGTAAATGAAAGAAAACCTAGTGGTACACATTGTAAAGGCCACTGACATACCAAATATGCCACCTTTTAAAGACAACCTGCCCACACACATCAACAACTCTTCAGAAAGATGACTGACCCACTGGCTTCAATCGCAAAGGCCCCACTTCACACCGACATGTACTCAGTTAGTCAGTGGCAAAAGCAAATTTAACCCACTTGAAGAATGAAGACCTACAGTGCTTACTTTGAATGTACTGTTCATCTAGACTCAGTGGCACCTTCACTGCATCATGAAGTCTGTCTTTTTCATCCTCAGGATCACTTTCAGGTTCTCCCAATGCATTGTATGTGTGATTGAGCACATGGCCTCGCCACTTCTTTGTGTGTTTCCATGTATTTTTTTTAATAACACTTTAGATGAGTCAGCAGCAAAACAAAAAACAACCTTATTATCTTGTCATGTAATTTTAGGAAGAGTTGCAGACAGCTCTAAATGACTTGAGAGATTTCTGGGAAGTTGCATCACAAGTGGTTCAATACCTTTGACCTATAACAGTATCCACTTCAGGACAATATTACAGCTGCATAAAATACAATGAAATATCAAGGTGTTCACATCACTTGTCCTTATTCAACATGTTTCAAAATTGCTATTGTTTAAGTGGGGGAGCTTAAGTTTCCTGCCAGGATTACGGCCCGTATCCCCTTTCATGTTGACTTCCTTTTTTTTCTAATACACGATGAGGAACTAGGAGGTGATACCCTTTTATTCTACTGTGATAAAAGATCCCTTTCAGCCCAGCATGTAGCCTACATAATGCCAGCTTAGGGATTTGTCTATCTAGGAGGAAATTCATTCATTTTACCAAACACCTTCAAACCTTCGAAGGCTAACAGTTTAAATAAGACCCAACTTAGTAACAGTTATAGCCCTGATGTGTTTTGTAAGTACAGCCCATTAAAATGAAGCCCCAAGTCCCAATTCCCAAGATTGCATTCTTAACTTTGGTTTCAGTGGCACTTGTCTCTTTTGCTTCGGCGGCCCCTCCCAAGCCTTTATCTCTTTGGCTCAGGTCAGTCACTGCGTTCTCATGTATTGTTACAGGGATTAAAAAAAAAAAAAAAAAACAGTTAACACAGAAACATGTCCATGTGTGGAGTCGCAGCTTGCCTTCAGAGGTCTGATATTTACAGCAACTCATATGGGGAGGAGGGTGGAAAGAGACAGAAATAAAATGTGGACCACGGACTAGAGAGAAATCAACAAGCTCAAATAGACAGAAAGAAAACAAATGGATGATATATGTAATGCATAGACAGTTTTTTATGCAACTCCCTCTTGTGGTAGTTGTTGTGTTAGTAGGTCAGTAAAGTCACTTACATGAACACTGTGGCCTCTGGATACAAAAGTAATGACATATTCCGGCGATAAGATCAAAGTTGGTCAGACACCTGTGATCAGTTTCAATAGAATAAAATTTTTTAAAGTGGATCATCTCGTACCTTTTCCCTTGAGTCCTTTGTTATTGTCACCAGTGTTACATTTATTGACCTGTAAAGCTCAACAAAGTGCAGTTCACAGCTCAGTGATAGGATTTAAATCTGGAAAAAATCTGTCACATTTTGAACAAGTTTTTCCATTTCCTCTGTGAGGGTCTAAAGTTTGATGGTTATTGTCTTTATATCCTATTTCAATAAATTCAACACCAAAAATTTTGACCTAACATGACCTTATTGTTGATATATGAACCAAAATGCTACAGCAATATTTACAGATAAAAATGAAAGTTTAGAACAGCAGACCGCAACTGCATAAATGTGTTTTCCATTATAAATTCTAAATATTTTTGTTGTGTTGTATGATGATAATACATAAACTTTTGTTAAGTGTTGAGTTCATTAGAAATATAAGTTAAAAAACAAAAGTCCACTTTCCAAAACTTTGAGCAAAAAGCAAACTCCATCTGCTGATGAAAGTTGAAAGCTCGGGAAATAGGCGGAAAGTGAACTAGGAGTTAAGATTTCTTTGTCGAGTCAACTTTGATGATTGGGAAAATTGTCTTCACTTCCTCCTAATTTAGGATAATACAGACTCTAATGCCGAACTGTAGGTGAAAAAATAATGAGAGGAACTTCAAAATCAACCATTTTTTGCCTTTAAAAATGTTTTTCTTTTCTTCTGACCTTATTAAACACAATGTGTGAAACTATCAAAGTGAGATGAGACAGAAATGACCATTAAACACTAATATTACACAAAATAAGATGATATTTTATATTTATATGGTTATATGGGTTGCACATGGACATAAGCAAACATATACACAGTGTTATGGACAAACTGACAAACTATTAGAAACTACAGTAACAGAAATTGAAATTGAGATTACTGACACACATACACAGTGTGCACAGTATGTGTCCTCTGGATTCGGGGAGCATATAATAAAAGAATATAGGCTACAGTCATATACCATGTTTAAATCTCTGAGAGCCCAAATGGAATTAATGCATAATTTTCTGTAGTGGATGTTGAATCGCATCAGTTCGTCAGCAATTCTGATAAAATTGGATTCATGAAGTTTTAAGTTTATAAACAATGTCAGAGTAAATTTAGTCTAAATTCTTTTTTGAAATGTTGTGTAATGTGTCTGAGACCAGAGTATGTAGAACAAACAGGCAGACTGACCAGTTATGAGACAAAACTGCTTTGATGGAGATGGAGACAGATGCATGACAGCCAGTGTGTGTGAGAGAGAGGGGGAGGGGTGGGCAGAGAGAGAGAGAGAGAGAGAGAGAGAGAGAGAGAGAGAGAGAGAGAGACCTCATTTTCATGTCACCACAGGTAAATTCACCAAACTCTCCTCCATCCATCCCGCCCTCCATCCCTCCCTCCTGTTGTGTTCTCAGGGCAGCTCTGACTGCCCAGGGCTGTTGGTGGGACAGCCTGTCCCCATTTGGGGAATACTGATTGGTTCCCACACACGCTGGGCTAAAGCTCAAAAGAATCCAGAACACCTTTTGTATTTGACTCCCTTGTATACTAAACTAAATGTAACCCTGCATGCAGTCAATGTCAAAGATGGGATTGTTGGGAGCCATAAGTTTTTCTTTAGCATTGGTATCGCTAACTCAGGTAAAGATCATTTTTTTTAACACATGTGAAACTGATTGGATGTGATGCAGTATGAAAATATTTGCTGATTATGTTATTTTTGTTATTTACAGATACCTAATAGTGCAGAGGGTAAGTAAACCAAGAAATTTAGTTGAATTATTATTTTAGGCCTCATGTGGGTCTGCATAGGCTGGATTTATTTTGAATAAATAATTATTATGTTATCAATATGTACAAATCAGAATGGATCACTGAACCTAAAGAAATCTCACTAAGTGGAAGTTACTGTGTAATTAAGATATTCTTAAATAGATTTTTCTTCCAGTTGTAATGTTAACTGTTCAGTTACCTTCAATGACAAAGTGTCTTCACTCAAACCAAAGCTCCAGTTTTCAGCGCCATGTCTCCATCTCTCACAGGGTGCAAACTCCTGTCAGCCACCCCCTCAGGCTCCTCGTCGATTCTGGTAAAATGGGAAAAACACGATAAGGCAACAAGCTATTTTTTGGACCTTCGGGTGAAAAACAATACAAATTTTGCACCGGTTGTGGTGACCCTGCCATCGACCGCGCGAGAGAGGAATGTCCAGGGTCTGAGACCGGGGACCGAGTATACTGTGACTCTCAAAGTCTTCCAGTTCTACTTTGTGGTGTGTATGGATACAGCTGTGGCGACTACAGGTAAAGAAGACAGTTAACACAATATTGACATGAAGTTATTGTGACATCTCTCAAAACGTGGTAGTGGTTTGGATTGTCGTTATTTTGGTTGAGCAGTTTCATCATGCCATTCGCCTTCAGGGGTCAAAGTGCGACAGACATTTGTATATATATTTATATATATATAGACACAGAACATTAATATTTAAAAGAAAAGCTCCCAAAACAGTTATTTGATCAGCCACGTTTTCATGATGTTACCTTATGAAATTATAGTCCATTCAGACTGCGCCTTTACGCGCAAAACGCGCCATTACGCATTGACGCAGCGCAGCTTTGTAGCATCCTAAACGATGCTTTCTCCCCTGCTCTTTCCTCTCAGTCCCCGACACAGCGCAGATAGAATTTGGCCGGGCACTGTCCAGTTCTTCAATCCTTGTAGAATGGACTACGGTACCCTCGGCGGACTACTACCACCTGATGGTGCGCTCTCAGGCCACCGGACAAACGTTCAATTTCACCTACACCAACACCAGCGTTATAGTGAGGAACCTGCAGCCCGCTACCAACTACGACTGCTACGTCTACACAGTGAACCAGGCCGGCGCGGGAAGAGGAAGCAAAGTGAGGACCATGACGACCTGTGAGTGAACACTTTCAGTCGGGATGGGGGGGTGTACAACTGCTTTATGTAAATGATTTTTCTTGAGTCAATTTATTGCTGAAAAGGCTACATGAAGTCAAGTAACCAAATCAAGAGGAAGAAAGTTTGTACATTTTATGTTGTATCGTCAATGACTATACTTAAATTACATGTATCCATATGACAACAAATTCCCATTGAAATGATATATACCTACAGTACATTAGATAACAGAAATTGATTTAGATTACTACTCTTACTGGTTTAAAATGCTCCTCAATAGGTAGGTCTTGATTTCAGGGGGGTTGGCCTGATATGTTGTCATTGGGGTATAAAACACTTTACACTTTGTGACTCTGTTTCTTACTCTAGGAAAGTTACACCGTTCACATTTATTAAAGGGCCAGTTCACACAAATCATCCAAAATCCTTTGCCTCTATAGGGGTATCCGAGGTTTGGATTTACTTGTCCTGGTTTTGACATATCTGGCTCTCTGATATCAGAATTTTCTATCATCCCAACATAGATGGATATAGATGTGTGTGGAATTAAGTGGTGCTCAAAACTGATAAAATTATATTTTATATACATAAACTCAACAGTAACATATCCAATGTGTGTTAAACATTTACAATTTTCCTTGTCACTCTCAATAACATAGACTTCGCTGTGTGGACAGTTTTAATTGGAACTACCTTCTTCAGGGGAAATAATTCCTTAAAATACTTTACTGCAGTGAGGTGTGTGGATTATCAGTAATGGGAACATTGCCTCTGGCAGACATGTTATTATTCATTAAAGCTTTCTCAAATCCCCCAGCACATAAAACCAAAACTGTCATCCCATTTCTAGACACTTTCAGGGGGATGCATTTTATGATTTGGTTGAATTGATCCTTTAACAAACTGCTTGACTGAGATGCTTTTTTCAGTGTTTCATTACAGTAATTAAATTATTATCATTGTAATATTGTATGATATTTCCTTCTTAACTAAGTGCTTATATCTGCTTTCAGTGGTACAGCCTCCGGTGAACATTACAGCTGTACAGACTGGCCGGAGCACAGCCAGGGTGATGTGGCAGCCAGTGGAGGACGTCCTCATGTACAGAGTTGTTATCCAGAACCTTGACGAACCCACCAGCAGTCCGTCAGTGTATAACGTCACAGACATCGTGCTGGATGTTCACGGCATCCTCCCGTGTTCCACCTATCTGGTATCAGTGTCCTCATTCAACAAGTTCCTTTTCCCGAGCGAGCCCACAGACTACACATACTCCACCAACAGTGAGTCGGCAGAGCCAAACCAATATCAATAACTTTGTGATTAGGATCTAGGTCAGCTATTCTCTCTGAGGCGTTCCTTTCAGACATGCAGAATATGATCCTCAGGGGGAAAAGGGTTCAGATACCCTGACAACCTACTTGTTGTTGAGGCTGTCACGTAAACATAAACCTGAGAAAAAACAGAAATCAAAGGTGCTTTCGGGTCTTTTTACAGTATATTAATTATGAGATATTTGACCTGGATCTGTTCTCACTTTATCACAGCATTTATATTGTCCATTAGCCCCAATCAGAGATAATGTGATACTTCTAAACAGAGCAATGTCAAGTGGGTGAGTTGAAAAACAACATCCAATCACCAACCAACAACTGAATACGTACAAAGTTAGTCTGAGGAAATTTCCATCGCTGCCCCAAAAGTATAGTCTGTAATTGTCCCCTCTATTTAGCCTAAAAGATGGTAAATGTATCCCATGTGACTCCCGTCTAGAATCCTTTCGATCGAGAGTATAAATTGCCTGTCCTCTACATCCTGCCTTTGTAACTGTCATGTACACTGAGCTGAAAAAAAGGATACTCTTAATGCACTGTGTTACTTGCAGAGCTGACATCAGTTTCATCAGTATCGGTGGACTACACCTGCACCAATAACTCTGCCACGGTGCGTTGGACGGCTGTGTTCGGGGCCGACTCCTACAAGGCCACGGCGATGAGCGAAAATGGCACACAGCTGATGTGCACGAGCCAGAGCACCAGCTGTGCGATCACCGGACTGAGCTGTGGTCAGAAATATGTGGTCCACGTGACTCCCATATCAGAGAACTGCAAGAACATCATGAACAAGACCTCGGCCACTTTTCAGACGGGTAAGACAAAATTATCACAAAAAGCCAAAAAAAACAAAAAAAACAAAAACAGGATCACTACATTTATCAGGAGACGTGTCAGATATAAACATGTATAAACACACACACACACACACACACACATAAAAGAAGAAACACAAACACACTGTGTGTCCATTTTGACCAAGCTTGTTCAATAGAGACAATGTGACCCTCTGATGACCAGCCAACTCAGCCTTTGATGTACAGTAGGCCTTTCTTCATAAAGAACTGGATGCTTTTTCCTTCAGTGACTCAGCAGGATCTGTTTAGCTGACTCTCTTTAAGT
>NW_019525437.1:7289633-7397835 GCF_002814215.2 Seriola lalandi dorsalis
CCCCCCCACCGCTCCCCATGCCAGTCAACTACAACTGAATGTAACTGGTCTATTAAAACTGTGGATGACACTTCTACTGCTTCACCCTGCCATCTATTTTGTCTAGGCAGTTAATCCTTTCATCTCACATATCACTCTATTCTGTCGGAGAGCCTGGTCGAGATTTTCTGTCCAACCACACCCCTGGGGCCACATTGTGCACTGTTAAGCTGCTGCGACTTGGATGATGCTGAATTGAAGTAATTGTTGCATGTCAACAACCATTTAATATTTGAGACTCAATCTGGTGATATAAAACCTTATTTTATAAAAGCCTAAAGGCACAAGAAAAGGGAAATGGCATCATTTTTAGATGTGTAACACTATCTTCTGAAGACTTTTTACAGTATTTGGACATTAGAATCACACAAAGCTGATCGTTAAATGCAGGTTTAAACTAAAATTTAATTCAACATTAGGGATTTTAACATAACGATGGGCTTTTTGTTAGCATTAAAATGCACAAGGTTGTATGGTCACAATCTATCAAGCTTAAATTCTTATTTTAATATACCACACCTAATTTGTTTTTACCTGAGGATAGGTATTACTGAGGTCATATCAGTCAGAAGTCATTTGGGAATAGCTGTTTACAACTTTTTTCCCCCCCTGCTTTTGTTTGTCGTCTAAGTTCACACGTTTATTTGTGTGCATCACTAGGTGTCTCCTTTGAAAACTGGGTCTCCTATTGAGCTTTACTGTCTATATCATATTGTGTTGGGTTCAGGCCGCTCAGAATAAGCCTGTGTTTGTGTTAAACCTGAAACCTCATACAGTGAAAAGCAACAGTGGAGCGTAATCTTCAGTATCAGGGCGTTTTAACCTGAAAGAGGATTTGAGACGCTCACTTTGATGTTGATATTTAACCCCATTTACTGTTTTTTCTGTTATCTCTCTTGTCCCTTCTATCTATCTATCTATCTATCTATCTATCTATCTATCTATCTATCTATCTATCTATCTATCTATCTATCTATCTATATAAATATCTATTTCCTTTAAGTCCCCTGTCCTCCCAAGAACCTGGAGCTGGTGCGAGATTGTTCCAGCGATGTCATCACTTTTTCCTGGGAGCACACAAACAACACAGACTACTACCTGGCCAAAGCAGTAGACTCCAAGGTACTGACTGCACTCTTTTTTCTTAATGAGTGCTGAATGTATTATGAAATTTAAATTGTATATTCCAGATTAACTCTATAACAGGTACAGTCAGTGTAAAGATATTAATTGACATTCTTGTAAATAATATTTGCTGAGAGTTAGATGAAAAAATTGACACAATTATTGTGACTGTATGTTAAATATAAAACCACAACCAGCAGCTAGTTAGCTTAGCATAACATAAGGACTGGAAATGGAGGTCCAAAGGTTAACAACTTTACATAGTGTATATCTTGTTATTTAGTCTGTACAAAAAGAGTAAAAATGACAAGTTGTGGCTTTACAGAAGGTTATGGACTTGACTATTTCCTGGTTGGGAGCCGTGCCTGTCTGAAGTTTCTGCTAACCACCTTACTGCAGCTTGTTTTCTACGCTATCAGAAGGATAAAACACATGAAATATAAAGTGTTAATTGGTGAGAATTTAAGGGGCTGGCGGGTGCAGATTTAGTTACTTTTAGACTGAGACTAGCTACTTCCCCTCGTTTCCAGTCTTTGTGCTAAACTAAACTATCCAGCTGCTAGCTGTAGGTTCACATTCACTGTACAGACATGAGAGAACAGGAGTTAACGACTACAGTCGGTACTTAGAGTAAATACTGTGTGATTTCTCTGTACCCAGGGAGTGGTCCGGGAGTGTCTGACTCAGGACAACACTTGTTTCTTTACACACTCAGTGTGTGGACGACACTATTACTTCACAGTCGTTTCATTCTCAGGGGAGTGCAAGAGCGCGGTCAGCTCTACTGTTGACATTCGCACAGGTATGACCACACATATCTACAGCTCATCTCTCTATATCAAAAGCTTTATATCTGTGCAGTATGAATATGAATGTCATTGTTGAGATCTCATCATTTCATTTCCATAATTCGAAGTTGCTGCAACTTGTGTACAACACAATTTAAAATATGACTGTTTGCTCTGAAGAGCTGATCTGAGCTCTGGGGCAGTTGTCCATGCTGATGTGAGCGCCCTCTGATGGATACTTTTGTAAACCTAATCAGGCTGCTTTTTATCTGGACCTGTATGTATCAGATAAAAAGGTGACAAGTCCTCACGTTTACGCCTATTCACAAACTTAAAAAATAAGCACTCATAATAAACTTAAGAATAATAATAATAATGATAATAATAATAATAATAATAATAATAATCAGATATTTATTACAAACCATATTTAACAGAATCACTACACCTCTTTTTGTAAATAAAAATATTAAATAGCATAATCTTTGTATTTATTTGCCTCTCTCCAGCTCCCTGTATTCCCCAGAATCTGCAAACATCGGCCGACTGCAAGTCAGATTCTCTGCTCAGCAAGTGGGACCTGGCAGAGGGGGCTCTGCGCTACACTGTGGAGGCCTTCGGCAACAAGGGAAACAATTCCCGCTTCAACTGCAGCTCAATGTCCAACAGCTGCTCCATAGAGGGAATCCACTGCGGAGAGTATCTGACTGTCTACATCACGGCTTTTGACGATGAATGCGCCAGTCCGAGGTCACTGGGGCCTGTGGCTGAAACAGGTGAGGCAAAACCGGTAGTGTCTGTTTATTAGATACCAGCAGTGGTGGGAAAAGAATCCAGAGCCTGGGAAACCATCTGTGCACCCAGTGTTTGTAAGTCTTCTTTTGAGGCTGAAACTGTGAGTCGATTATACGATTAGTCTTCTGACAGAGACTCTTTTCATAATTGATCAGTTGTTCAAGTTGTTTTTGAAGCAAACTGTTCATAGCTTCTCCAATGTGAAAGTTTGCTGCTTTTCACAGTTTTATATCATTATAAATTTCATATCTATCTATCAAAACAAGCATGATTGTAACTAAGTTGATTGTGAGTGTCATTGTTAACCTCTGAATACACCGGCAACATCAACTCTTGCTCCCCTCTCACAAGGAAAGGGTTTCATGGTGGAATGTATTCTGATTGTGATTCCTCCCCTCTCTTTCAGTCCCATGCACTCCTACCAACGTATCAGCAGTGAAGGAATGTGGAGCGGACGCCATCACCGCCACCTGGCAGCTGACCGGAGGTGCAATTTTCTACATCGCCATGGCAAAGGATAGCGAGGGTGTCATTCACAACTGTAACGCCATTGATCTGACTTGTAAGATCCAGGGCTTGAAGTGCAGCACCAACTACACAGTGTACGTCATTGCCTCCAACATCATGTGCAACAGCTCTGAGAGCGAGGCGGTCACCATAGAGACAGGTACTGAGAGGATGCTTGTTTTCTTTCTTCTGGGTTATTTTACTGTAAAGATGCTTAGGTGACTTCTCAGACTGACAAACAACAGAAAGAGGGATGTGCTTCTTTCATCTGAAAGAGGTCCTGAGTCAGTGTTAAGGACTAAGATGTCAATATCTTTATCTGAAAGCCCTGAACAAACTTGTATCAATGATCTGTAATACAGCATATTGAAAGAGTTGACCACATTTCTGGAAAGCAAATTTTTAAAAATCTATAAATGTCAGACAGATTTATTGCTGGACATCGTCTGAGTTATTTGCCATTACCAGACTGAATACAGAGAGCTCAGGGCTGTTTTTATTTATATTTTAGATATCTTCCTTTTAAAATCTGAATCTTAAGCTCCTGATTTTCATTATTAAAAACTGTAATCAGCATTTAATTTCAAAATACCCCAAGTTTAATAATGTTTTGTTTCATTCTGCTGCTTAACTGTCCCTTTGTCTCATTTCAGCTGCTTGCCCTCCGGATAACATTACTGCCTCCCTAGACTGTGCAGCCAATGACGCTCTGATTTCATGGCATGGTCAGCCCCAAATGAACTCCTACACCGCCACCATCGTGGATGA
This sequence comes from Seriola lalandi dorsalis, assembly GCF_002814215.2. NCBI lineage: Eukaryota > Metazoa > Chordata > Actinopteri > Carangiformes > Carangidae > Seriola > Seriola lalandi. The sequence continues at coordinate 7,293,656 of NW_019525437.1, forward strand.
AGACCAAGGACTTCTCAGCTGCAGCTCCACTACAACCAGCTGTAGGGTACAAAACCTGAAATGTGGCATGCTCTACACCGTCACTGTTTGCCACCATGATGGCATCTGCCCCAGCATGCCCTCTAAGGCCATCTACTTGGAGTCTGGTAGGAACACGTTCTGCTCATAATTCGTCTACACTATAACTTACTTTCATGTCACTGTATCTCTCATCTCCTCAGTTAGCTATTGAAAAATACTTACAGAATATAAACAGGACGAACTATTTAGAATATGGCCTGAAACCCCAAACTAAGCGCGTGTTGGTTGGTATGTTGTAATTTCAATTGGGAATATACCTCTAGTACTGAATGAAATGAAATTATGAGCAGTTTAGGGTCAATGCCAGGAACAGGTTCAGTTCAAATAAATCACAATAAAAGTATTATACAATATTTTCTCATGTTCTCCCACTGGGATCTACATGTAAAAAAATAAATTTTAAGTTTACTTGTAAGATGTCAGCACATTCAGCTACTCTCAGACCCTGGGGAAGGCTGTTCCAGGCCGTCCTAGAGACGTGGAGACTAAAAACTAAAAGCTTTGAAACAACTAAGACAATTTAGATTTTAGATTTTTAGATAATTTCAGTTTGATCTGAGATGCATTTGAAACATTCTTATATGGCATATAAGAATGTTTCAAATGCATCTCAGGAGATCAGATTGGCATATAATATATGCCAATAAAATTACAAGGGCAAAAATCTGAAAATTGCTTTTTAATTATTTGGGTGAACTGACCCTTTAAGTGGAGCCCTGCATCATCACCTAAACTCTGTCTTGTAGATGGGCCCTGTATGAAATTCTAATTTAGGTAGTTTAGTATTCAGCTAGTTACAGCAGAAGCTATCAGGGTGCACTATCAGGGTACTGATGAAAACTAAGTACAATCCTGCACTTCAGACCTGAGCCTGACAAGCTCAGACTAAGAAGTCCTGAAATGGACCATGCCATTTGATTTACTGTAACATGTCCTTTCCTCAGGCCAAAATGTTCTTTTCTTACACCACTGGTGATAAGGATCTTACAACTGCAATTTTCTGCCTGTATTTTTCATCCATACTACATTTTTTATTTTGTGTGTAAAGAGCATTACAGCCTGGCTCCATGTAGTCTAGTGCTCATGTTTACAGCTTGACTTCAGGATTTGGACTTCACACCTCTGCATTTCCTTTTTGGAAAGTGTCTAGATCTAGAAGATCAACCTGCAAGAGTAGTCTGAGACCAACATAAGATCTGAATATATAATTACATGGAAGAAATTTTTCGAGCATTTTCACGTTGCCATAATAACCAACTAATTTCTTAGGTGCCAGACTTAACCCACCTTTCTTCTCTCCGTCCAGTTCCTTGTGGGCCGGCCAACGTGCAGGCTGACGTAGACTGTGCGTCAGGTGGACTGACCATTGGCTGGAACGCATCCAGAAACGCAGAAGGCTACATCACCATGATCTCATATAACAACATGCAAAAGTCTTATAACACCACACAGCCCACACTGAGCATCAACACACTGGAGTGTGGACTGGAGTACACAGTGAAGGTGACGTCCATCAATAAGACCTGTGTCAGTTTTCCCTCGGTCATACCTGTCAGCGAAGGTAAGAGAAGTTCAGTTTGTAAAGAGTTTACTATATATTTGTTTATATTTTGGCTTAAAGTGACTTAGGACATTTTGAATCAGGTCATGAAAGTGAAAATATGTCTACTGAGATGCAAGACAGTAATTGAAATATTAAACAAAATGTACTGAGCTGATCTGAGGTTTTCCCACTCCCAGCACCATGTGTACCTACTAATGTGATGGCGAAGAAAAACTGTGGCCAGAGTTTTATGGAAGTGACATGGCAAGCAAGCCGTGGCGCCAAAAACTACACCGCCGTTGCTATGGGTAAAGATGACAGTCGCTTGGAATGTGTATCCAACAAGACGTCTTGCAGCCTGGAGGGCGTGATATGTGGCCAAGTTTACAATGTCAGCGTGGTTGCTGTGGGCGAGACCTGCACCAGCACAGGGAGCCTTGCAGTGGAAGGGCCGACAGGTAAAGATCAGCAGAAATCAGTGTTTTGTAACTGTGAGATATGTTTATTTATAGCTGATACCAACTGTTGTGTCCTTCCTCCTCAGCGCCCTGCCCTCCCTCTCAGCTCAGCGTCACAATGAACTGTAGCAGTAACTCTGCACTGTTGACCTGGAACAGCAGCCCCAATGCAGTGTCCTACACTGGCAAGGCAATGTGCAAAGACGGACATAATGTGACCTGTGATGCAGGAGCAGGGCTTAGTTGCCAGCTGGAGGGTCTGCACTGTGGCGAGGAGTACAGCTTCACTGTGTCATCCTCTGATGGCGACTGTCAGAGTCCTGACAGCAAGCCAGTCATCCGTACAACTGGTGAGAGGGAGTCGCATCTCTGCTTTCTCTCTATTTACTCTTACTCCCTTCCTAAACCATTTCTTTTTAATCCTTTTCTACATCTCCCTTTTACTTTTGTCTTTAACTTTTCCTCTTCATCTTCCTTATCCTGTTTCCACACTCTCCTTTTGTTTCTTCCTGGATTTTTAAAATTTCCTCCTCCTCAAAAAACCCAACATTCAAAAACCATTAGTTGACAAAATGCAATAAGATTATAAGATTCATGTAGTAGCTGTTCTGAAGCTTCATCACAGCTGAGCAAAGTCCACCTGCTGATGAGGAAGATCATGTGATGCACTTGATGGAATCCAGAACAGCTACTAAATGGACTTTGTGTTTTGTCTATTGTTTGTCAACTACTGTTTTCAAGGTCAAGATTATTAATACTTACATTCATTCATTCATAAAGAGACAAGAGAAGACACTTTTTGCAGCTCCTAAAATTGACTTTCCTGAAAGCCCGACAGTATTTCATATCTATATATGAAATACGAGTAAATATGAGTAGTGCATTTATTTTCTATAAATTAGTGTAAGTACATAGCTATTTTATGACTGAATAGATTTGATTTCCCTGCTGTGTATCTATGAGTCTGTGGCCAGAAAACAAAATCAATTAATGCAATTTGAAGTAATTCAACAATTACTACAGTCCTTTTCATACATTTGTAATCCAACTACCACTGAGTCTAACTCTTTGCCTCCTGTGTCAGCCCCATGTGCTGTTCAGAATGTGCTCAACACCCTGAACTGTAGCACCAACATGCTAACCATCAGCTGGACCCCTGAATCTGTGCCAGTAAACTACAGCGCCACCGCCACGGCCAGAGATGGAACTGTGCTTCGCTACGTCACAGAGGAGTCTAGCTGTATGCTGACGAATTTAATGTGTGGAGAGCAGTACACTGTGACAGTCAAAGCCATGAGCAGCACATGTGAAGGACACAGCAGCGTCCCGGAGATTGTTAATTCTGGTGAGTTTGTCGGTTAAACCCCACAGAGCAAGGAAAAAATTTAAATATGAGACACAATATCTGTGAATACTAAAATGATTCCCTGCTTTTTCCTTCCTCCTTTCTCTCCCAGTTCCCTGTGTTCCTATGAACGTCCAAGGCATGGTGGAGTGTTCCACTAACACGCTGCAGGCGTCCTGGGATGCAGCTGCCGGCGCAGTGTCCTACATCTCCACATTGAAGGGAGCAGGAGGTTTCTCTACTTCGTGTCCTACATCTAGCCAGAGTTGCCTCTTCTCTGACCTCCAGTGTGCTCAGACTTATATGCTGAGTGTGGTGTCCCTCAACGACAAGTGCAACAGCTCCAAAAGCGCCATAATCTCAGCGAGAACCGGTGAGATGGTGATATCCTGTCATTGTTCTCATTATCAACATGACAAGACCAAAACTAGAAATTAATTGATCTTTTTAACAAGTATTTATAACTGATATATTTTATACTTCTGTGCTTTAGTGCTCCATTGTTGTCCAAAAAACTATTAAAAACACATTTAATGAGCTACAGCATTACACTGGGTAACATTTTCATTCATGTTTATTGGGTGTCAATCCATATCCAACATTTACTGAAAACTGTGCCCAGCTGTTTTGGGATATTACTCAGACTTTTAACAAATAAATAAATATATAAATAAAACTACAAATTTGCAACCTGTTCTCAAAGATTTACATCCTCAGTAGGTACCAATACGATTGGAGCTGAGTGCTGAAGAGAGTGTAGGGAAGTCGGAAAGTATAGTGAGACAGACCAACATTGTTGGTTTTGCTCATTTCATAGGATTTTTTCACAGCATTCAAAATACAGAATAACAGCAAAAAAGTTGACTAGTCAACATTTCTCCATAATTTCAGTTACTTTAACAGATGTTTTCTTATTGCATGTACATTTGCCTTTTTATTTGATAATTTGTCTTGTAGAGTATTTTATTATCACATCAATTATTTTAATCCATTCTGTGAACATTAAATTGTTCAATTAAATCAAGCCTAAATCAAGACTTCTCCTTGATGATATTTCTGGAGACATTGAGAGCAAAACATTTTAAAGCTTTGATGAAGTCGCTATATTTTTTAATGACTAATATGTTAAATGAGAACATTGTTAGCATTCAGCTCAAACACAGCTGAGTCTAAGTACAGCGGAATAATCTTTTTTATCGAGTCATAAAATAATCACAGTCATGATGCTCATCTTCTCCGTCCCTCTCCAGCACCCTGCACTCCTACAAATGTGACCGCTGCCCTGCACTGCCTCACTGGTTTGGTGACGGTGACTTGGTGGGCCAGCGCTGGAGCAGATTATTACACAGTCCTGGCTGAGGGCAACGGACACGTTGACTCCTGTAACTCCACTGGCATGTCCTGTGAACTGATGCGGCTGCAGTGCGGGGAGACCTACACTGTGACTGTACTGGCAGGGGACGGGAAGTGCAACAGCTCCATACTCGCCAAAACCAATGTAACCACAGGTAAAGAGAGACCTTATAGAAATGAAGAGCTCCTCCGTTTAAGGCTTCAAAGCCAATATCGAAATTTATCCTACAAAACAAATTAGTAATGTGTGATAATCGTGTGTCCAGCTCCCTGCGCTCCAGTGATCCAGGATCACTCTCTGGACTGTGTTTCTAACCACGCCTGGGTCACATGGGCTGAGGATGAGGATGCCATGAGTGTTACCGTCAATGCGACCTCCAGTCTGGGACACTCAACGTCCTGCAGCTCATCCACCAACAGCAGCTGTGCCCTGAATGAACTGCAGTGTGGACAAGACTACACCGTCCAGGCTGTCGCACAAGGAGTCCACTGTTCGAGCAAACCCAGCGCTGCTTTTCAGATTGTCACAGGTAAATTATAATTAAGACACATTATCTTTTAAAGGTTTAGGTTTAAGATTGGATTATAATAAATTGTAGGTTAAAGTTAGGTGTTCAGGAACTGACTGTACTCCTCTCTCACCCAGCTCCTTGTACCCCTGCAAACGTGGAGTACACATACTCCTGTGAGACTGGCTTGGCCTTCCTTAGCTGGGACGAGACTTTGGGCAGGAAGAGTTTCTACGCTCACGCCCACGCCCACTCTGGAGACCACATGGCCTCCTGCAGCACCACCCAGACCGACTGCTCCCTGCCCCCACTGCTCTGCGGTGACGTATATCACGTGAAAGTGATAGCTGTGGCTGACCACTGCAACAGCAGCATGGCTGGGGTAACACAGATACAGACAGGTGAGAGATGGATGGGACATCTGCAAGGTGTGTGTGTGTGTGTGTGTGTGTGTGTGTGTGTGTGTGTGTGTGTGTGTCTGTGTGGATGAGGGTGAAGAGTAACTTTTCCCATCATTTCAGGCCTCCTTTGATTTCCATGTATGATGTTTCCTCTTTTGCTTTTCCATCAGCCCCCTGTGCTCCCATGAACGTGAGTGCCTCCTTGATGTGTCACAACAACACAGCGGCAGTGAGCTGGCAACACAGTCCCGGTGCAATTTCCTACAAAGTGAAGGCGCTCAGCAGAGATGGCGATATCAAAGAGTGTACCACAAATGACACAAGTTGTGACCTACCTAACATGCACTGCGCCCAGACCTATGTGATCACCATCACCCCATTCTCTAGTCAATGCAAGGGATCCGACAGCTACCCATTAACTTATGTTGCAGGTGAGGAAGACCACATAATGCACTTTAACATTTGCCCTCGATTAAATAGTATTGTATTTAAAAGTGTAGATTTTAATATCATTTTATAAGGGTAAAAAAATGAGGGTCTGATCCATTTTATGTTCACACTGACTTATAATCAAAGGTAAATGTAGAGTGAACCGCCAGATAACTGATTCACTGGACAGTTTTGGTGACTGTATTCACTCCCGCATCACACTTTCCTTTTAATTAGGAAATTTACAAAACACTCCAGTTTTACTCCTTTTCACTTTATGATGTATAAGGTAACTTTGCTAACACAGTAATTCTGTGGTTGATCTGCTTTTGTTTCACACCTACAAGCAACTGCACGAGTCAGCCTGACCAAGACCAATTGAAAAGGTGGTTTAGGCTGCACTACAGTTTAATTGTTAGCTTTCACAACAGCCTAAAACAACCACACCAAACAAGCATACACACCAGAGTCCTACATCCAAATACCAAGAAAACCCTTGTATGTTTGATCATCACAACTGGATGTTGATGTAGTTCCTCTAGCTGCCACTTCAGACTCTTGACTGTTGGATTTCAGTAGCTAACTTCACTTCAACAACTCTCATATTAAATATTGAGTGGTCATTTCAAATATTAATTTTTATTTAAAATATCAGTAACTTGTATGTCACATGCTCACTCAACTCTGCTATCTCCCCGTTCTCCCTCTCTCTCACAGGCCCCTGCCCTCCCACCGATGTTCATGTGTCCCTGCAGTGTGTCGGTAACGTGGGCCATGTCACCTGGAACCCTGCCCCGCAAGCAGATCTGTATGTTGCCACAGGTTTGGATAATCACGTACACACCTGCTCCTCCAATGGATCAAGCTGCTACCTGACAGACCTCCACTGCGGCGAGACGTCCGTCCTCACGGTGGTCACCATCGAGAGGGGCTGCAGGAGCGAACCCAGCCAGTCTTTCACTTTCGATACAGGTCAGAGAATAACATCTTCATTTGTTTGAATAGTTTGACACTGTGGGAAATATTAGCTTTCTTGCCAAGAGTTCCGTGCTAAGCTCGAGCTCGTGTCTGTGGATTAAGTAGATCATTTATTTTAAAACGGCGTTCCGTATCAGAAATGATCTCCGTCCATACTAACGCACCTGAAAACGCTATACACTGGACATGTGTATACCGGTGTAAACAGGAAGTAGATTGTCTACTGCTGCAGGTCGCTAGTTGTAAAAAAAATATTGCAAACGAGGAACAGCAAAAGGCAGTTGTAGCATTAAAATGCGGAATTTAAAAGAATAAGAGCTGTTGGCAAAGACAACCAGGCCAGCAACGCTTGTAACTTGCAATATATGTTGCATCAACCATAGTTAGTTGTGACCGATAAGACCCAGTCAGGAGGTGGTTAGCCTAGCTTAGCATAAAGACTGGAACCAGGGGGAAACAGCTAGCCTGGCCTGTCCAAAGTTTAAAAATCCGCATAGCAATTTACCCTCTGCCCAGTTTTTGTTTGCTAGGAAATAATTGCATCAAACTTCCCTTCAGCAGCTAATTGTTGTTTTTACATTACAGTTTTGTATAGAAAATATATGTAATTTAGTAATTAGTGAGCTTTAGATATGCTTGCATGTGTATTTTTGACTTATGGACAGAATAGCCGTTTCCTCCTGCTGCCAGGGTTTATGCTGAGTTAAGCTAATTGCTCCAACTACTTACTGCAGACATCAATGTATTTCCCCAAATACCAGTCAGTTCCTATAATGTTGTACATACTGTTTTTCAAGACAGTGTAAAATTATAAGAGCCCTCATAATTCTCCTTTTAGGTTTTACATATCATTCACTAGTTGTTTTATCTTGATTGTCAATCAAAACCTAATTGTTTATTAGGGTAACTGAAAAACTTGTTTTTACTTGTATTAATTGTGTTGCTAACTGGAACATTATCACTGAGTTAATATAATTTATTATTTTCATTATTCTTATTTTACATATTCAGAAATATTTAATATAATTCTTGGAATGTTTGAAGTGTTCATATGAAATCATATGGACTATTATCATATTGGTTGTAATTTGCAATTGTTTTGTTTACAATATTTTCAAAATGTCTATCTCCTTGTCCCTCTCTTGTTCTCAGCCATCTGCCCTCCCACCAATGTGACTGGAGTGACAGATTGCGGGAACAATGACATCACAGTAAGCTGGGACCCCAGTCCTGAAAGTGGTGTTAACTACTTCCTCCACTCCCAAGAATATGGAGGTGCCAGTGCAAACTACTCCACAACCCAGACTTCCCATGTCATCACCGGGCTGCAGTGTGGCGAGTTGTATACGTTCACAGTCGCTACTAGGGACTCTGACTGCACCAGCGTCCTCAGCAAGCCGATACAAACTCAAACAGGTTAATATCTGGATATATCTCGGTTTCTCATCTTCGGAAACCCAGAGTTATCACAGTGAGATGAATTAATTCTCACATTACCAGCAATCAGTGGTGATTTGGGCACCAGCTACTAATTATTTTCTCATTTCATTGATTAAGTGTTTGCTTTATAAAACATCAGAAATTAGTGAAAATAGAGGTAAACCAACTGGTATATGATTTTTATGATAGGTCTGCAAACAGGATTCTTCTTTTTCGTATTATACACTGAAACATTATCTCATCAATATTTTCTCCCGTCACAGTGATTAGTAATGCACATGTGTTATTACATATTTTCCTATGAAATAACAAGAAATATATTTCTTCTTTGTAGCTACATTGACTAGGTTTACAGAACCTCACTATAAAGTGAATGATCTGATGTATTTCTCTTTTTTCCTTAATCTCTTCCCTGCCAGCTCCGTGCCCACCAACCAACCTGACTGCCACTGCCGAATGTGGCACCAATTTGGGAATGCTGTCCTGGGCCCCGAGTGCCCACGCCATCTTCTACACAGCTACGGTGACTGGTACCCACGGCCACAAAGTTTCCTGTTCTTCCAACACAACAACTTGCTCAGTGAAGCTGGACTGTGGACATCAGTACTCTGCGGTTGTGATTGCCTCTAGTGCGACGTGCAACAGCAGTGCGGGGGCCACTCTGACATTTAACTCAGGTAAATGAAAACTACTTCTCCTTGCAACTGTCTCATTTGGACTTTCAGTGTGTCTTTTTGTTTTGAACCTCAACACCAATGAATGACTGACTTGAATGTTTTCCCCCTCCCACAGCCGTCTGTCTGCCTGACAGGGTGGAGGCGGAGCTGGACTGCAATGTCAACTCCTTCGCAGTGCAGTGGAGGGGGAGCATCGGCGATGTTGGCTCTTACACTGCGATCGCCATTGGCAGTGATGACACACGTGTGACTTGTGACTCTACAAACTCTAACTGCACCATCAACAACCTAAAATGTGGCCTCACCTACAGCGTCGTCGTCACTACATCGTCAGTCGACTGTGGAACCATCAAGGGCTCCGACTACAGAGTGCAGTCAGGTAACACAAGGACAGGGTACAGAGGTATTACAGGCAGTGCTGTAGAATAATTTCAACCTGTTTCACTACAGTTCAACTTTTGTAAAGAAAAAAAGAAAACAATGGAAACAAAACTGTAATTTTTCTGATTCCACTGCAGCAAAATGCAATAGTTTTCGGCTTTTCAAGATTCATGATTCTTAAAAATTAATTTCTTTAACGGAACAGTTTGATATTTTTGGAGACACATTCACTTTCTTTCGAGATGAGAAGATAAATACCACTTTCTTTGCCTGTATCGTAAATATGAAGCTCCAGCCAGCAGACAATTAGTTTAGCACTTAAGACTGGAAATGGGGAAACAGGTAGCCTGGCTCTGTCCAAAGATAACAACCTCTAAAGTTCACTCATTAACAATCTATATCTTGCTTTTTTATTGTTTACAACATCTGCATTTTTCCTAAAATTATCAAATTATCCTTAGATTCTTGAAGTAGATTTAAATTAGAAACAGGTTAAAATAATCTTGCTACATAGTTTTTTTCCTTTAAATTAAGGTTTCTATTACTCAAAAATGACTTGACCTGACACTGCAAATGGCGGATAACTTTTGTTTTTAAACTAGACCCTTAATCTATGTAAAACTCACATCTCCTCATTCTTATCACTCCATTATTTTTAATAAATCTTATGCTCTATCTGTCCTCTAAATCACCAGCCCCCTGTAAACCAGACAACGTGTTGGTGAATCCACAGTGCAGCGCTAACTCGGCGTTAGTGACCTGGGGAAACTCAGGCCCAGACCAGACGCAGGTGGTGTCAGCAGTGGACAGGAGAGGAAGGATCCACACCTGCAACTCCAGCAGCTCCAACTGCACCTTCGACCAGCTGATCTGTGGGGAGAGCTACGATATCAGTGTGGTCGGCCACACAAATACATGCAGCAGTGAACCAGCTCTTGCTCAAAGGCTCAACACAGGTAAATAATTTACATCTGCAAATGCAATTCTGAAATGTAACTATGCATTTATAGTCTACACTAAAGCAGGAATAACACCATTGCAACAGAAAGTAATAACCATATGCAAAGCTGGTGTAAATCCATGCATACCAGTGTGACTGGTATGGAACTTATTGATATTATTTTATGACAAACTGAAAAAACATCATTATGAGTGTGAATACAGTTAATAAACATGACATGAAGAATAGTTCTCTACTCAAGATCTCTACATCTTGGAACCATCAAGGTCCAAAGCTCTGTGATTACTGGATTAAAATTGATGATTGAAAAATCAGGGAGTAATTATCTGTGGTTTCTGCACAAGCTGTTGCAAATTAGTGTGATTACAAAGCAATACTACAAAGCAGAAACCCTCCAGTACTTCAAGTAGACGTCCTGCATTTAAAGTAGTGGTAAAAAAAAAAGTATTTTACTAACATATTTATTTCATTATTACTGATGTATTAATGTGTATGCAGTATTTTCATGATGTTGGTGATGAGGATGGATGGAGGAGTATTATATAGTTATTAGTAACACATGTGCCATGCCGCACATTAACTTCTTTATCTCCTCCACCAGCTCCATGTGTTCCCACCCACCTCACAGCACGAGTGGACTGCAAAACCGGTATCACTGTGGTCACATGGGACTCCGCACGTGGCGCCACATCTTACACCGTCTATGCTCGGGGCAGTCTCGGCCACTATGCTGAATGTAACAACACAGACACTAACTGTGACTTCCGTAACCTGGCATGTGGGCAGGACTACAACATCACGGTGTTGGCTCGTCACGACTCCTGTGTCAGTTTGGTCAGCGAGTCCATCACTGCCACTACAGGTAATGAAACACAACTAGAACAGCTAATAACACAGGATATCTGATTAGTTAATCATGTTAAATAGACCTTCAGGCAGGATTTTATTGGTGTGAACAGAGTGTTTGGCTGACAACTCCCTCACCCTCCTGTTAGCTCTTCTGTACCTGACAAAATACACTTTTATTATTCTTGTTATTACATGGAGTCCTGTGACCATTTAAAATCCAAGCAGAATCAATAAAATCAACTGAACTTGGGAAACACACTTAGAAATTAGATTTTATTTTATGTAGTGCACACCCACATGATCCTCCATCTACATATTTACTTTTCCCTCTCTGTCTAGGTCCTTGTCCCCACAGTGGTCTGAAGACGACACTGGACTGCCAGACCAACACAGCTGTGGTGTCCTGGACGCCCGGCAGCGGCATCCAGTATTACAATGCCTCGGCCGATGCATTTGACATTGCACACAAGCAGACCTGCTCCACCAACGGCTCCTCCTGTAACGTCACCTCTCTGCGCTGTGGGGAGAGCTACAGGGTGAGCGTCAGTGGACAGGGACAGAACTGCCCTAGTCCGGCCCAGGACTGGCACAGAATTGTCACAGGTAACTTATATTGAATACGTTAAGTAAGTAAGAGTTTGCTAATATCTAAAATTTGCTGGAAGATGATGAGCTCAAATATCCCTTCCTCAGCACCACCTGACTATTTGAAGTATTAGTTCATTTCTTTTAGAGTACTATTTCCTCTGTTTGTCCATTATTTTGTATCCTTTTTTCAGATGTTTACTTTTAGCAAATTATTTCACCTGTTTAGAAATTAATTAAGAGTAATTATTATTTCTATTTTACTCTATTTCTGGCAAATTATTTAAAGTACTTCAGCTAACTATTAAACAGCTTCAGATGTAAACGTAGTAATTGTCCAGCATGCAGTCTGAATAAATTGACAGCAAAATAAACATTCCAACAAATCTACAGAATATTTTAGCATCTATCTCTTGAAAGAAACCCAAAATGTTTTATATATGCTCTTTTATTGCATTTAAACGACCTTACTGACCATTCATCCTTCACTCCTCCAGCTCCCTGCCCTCCCACCAACCTCACAGTCAACTCCTCCTGCATATCAAACAATATCTCGGTGACGTGGCAGCCCTCGCAGGGCTCGGTGTCCTACATAGCTGTGGCTAAGAATGCGGAGGGCCACCAGTGGTCCTGCAACACCAGCAGCACCAGCTGCCAGATATCTGGTCTGCTCTGTGGACAGCAGTACCAGGTCTATGTTGTTGGTGTGGATGAAAACTGTATTGGACCCAAGAGTAACATTAAAATGATTCGCACCGGTAGGTATTTAAACCCAAATGATGTTCAGCAAGCAAATACAACACCACCACTTAATCTGCTGTTTCAGTAATTTTATTTAACCTCCAGGTCATCCAAGTGAGCGAGTAGTATTTCGGTGTCTTCCTCAGGGACTCTCGCCTGTGATCAATCCTGTCAACATACAGTGATAGGATGTTTTATCTAACCACTCTCTTTGCTCTCTCTCCAGCTCCCTGCGTGCCACAGAACATACAGAACAACCTCGACTGTGTGTCTGGTGTCCTCAATGTTACCTGGCAGTCGACAGGTTACTTTGTACAGTTCCGCGCCTCCGTGGCGAGCAGCAAAGGTCACGTCAGCACCTGCACGACAGACAAGCATTACTGCGTAGTGGACAACGTGGAGTGTGATCTGACCTACAGTGTTACAGTGGTGGCTGAAGATATGAGCTGCAACAGTTCCCAGAGCCCCACAAAACAGGTCCTTGCAGGTAGGTAAAGCTCCAGGTGATGGTTACAGTACATCTGATTAGAAGCAACTAGGTATAAAGGGCACATCTGTCTTTTTCTCTGTGTTTTTAAAATGTTGTTGCGGTGTGAAAACCTTAAATAAGTGTTGATTTTTGTGCAGTTTGACATTTGATTTACTCTGTTCCTTATACTTTTCCTCTTCCCCTTCCACTCAGCTCCCTGTCCTCTGTCGTCCTTCCTTCCTACTGTGAACTGTGGCACTGGAGTTGTATCTGTTACCTGGAACAACAGCGTGGCAGGAGTCTTGTACACGGTGTCAGCGGTTGACAAAACAGGTCACCGTCACAACTGCACCGGCGCAAACAGCGGTTGTAATCTTAGCACCCTGGAGTGCGGGACAGAGTACAGTGTCACCATCACACCATCTAGGAATGGATGTGTGGGCAGAGACACCCCCACAAAAATGATCACAACAGGCAAGGATCAATAATATTTAGATTTTATTTAAATTGAATAAGGAGACCATTATGCATCTACATGTAAAATTTGTGAATGTGAATGTGTGTACTATTCACAACTAATTTTCTGATCTGCCCCTGGCTACCTCCAGTTCCCTGCATACCTGAATTAACTGACGTGGAGATCGACTGCCTGACAAACTCAGCCTGGGTAATATATAAGGAGTCTGCAGGGGCTGAAGACTACATCGCCATAGTGACAGACCGCATGGGTGACATCCAGATGTTTGACTGTAACACCACGTCAGAGGGGATATGTGCTCTGCCGCAGCTGAAGTGCAGTGAGAACCTCACCTTCACCATCAAGGCCAGTGACCAGCAGTGTCCGAGTCCACCCAGCAACGCTGTCACGACTGAGATGGGTAAATGAAAACCAAAATAAAACTATAAACATTAATGAAAAGTAAAAAAAACAAACTAGGAAACAGGAAGTAATTTCTAACAATTATAACTTAGACATATTGTGTACATGTTGATATTGTGAATGTGGTTTCCTCCAAACATTATGAATGGCTTTTGCTTGGTTGAAATTATTTCAATAAATCTGGCTACAAAACACAGTGTGCTGAAGGTGTAGGTGCTCTGTATTAAAACATGATGCTTCAGATTTGACAGAAATGCGTTCCTCCCTCCATATCTGACTTAGAGACCTTGAGATGAAACAGCAAATTTTAATCAGCATTGTATACATTTTCTGCAAAGAAAGCTAATGCTGTTAGAATAACTTGAAAGATGCTACATTCAAATAATCTATACATACACATAGTGGCTAGTGGTAGAAATTTAGGGCAAATGAGCTACCCTTGAAGGGCGATGGCTTTTTTGAACTTTACTATTTTCAGTGAAGTATTTGGCAGTTAAGAATGGATTTTGTTTGCTAAGTGGCTCTCATGAAGGTTTTCAAATGAAATGTGCTCTTGTTTACATATTCTTTAGAACAGCTAGACTCTAATTTGCAGTTTCATTTGTCGCTTTTGTGCATTTTTCTTGGCTGTTAGTTGATATGGAGTACCAACAAAAAAATTTTTTAGTTATGAATGTAAAGATTAGAGGTGTGTGTAGGGTGAGAGTGATAGTCAGGAAGCTAATTTTTAAATTGTACCTCAAAGTGTTTTTCCTTCCCCAGCTCCCTGTCCTCCTGAGGATGTTGAAAATTCAGTGGACTGCGAGAACGCCACAGTCAGCGTCACCTGGTCCGCTGTCCCTGGTGCAGTGATGTACACGGCCACGCTGGAGGAGTTAAATGGAGACACCACCTGCTGCACCACATCGGACACCAGCTGTAATATCACTGACCTGCCATGCGGACAAAGCTACATCCTGCACGTCACAGCTGAGGGACGAACCTGCAACAGCTCCCAGAGCGAAGGGGACGTCACAAGAACAGGTATGGTATACACAGTGCATGTCACACACACATACATACTCTGTATATCGTAGACATATTGTGGAGAGAAATGGAAACAGATAATAAAACCATTATAGCTGCATTGTTCAGGATTTGTGAAATAAGCACAATTAAAATGAAAAAAATGCAGATGTAAATTTCCGTATTGACCTCTTCCCCTCAGTGCCATGCACTCCTCAGAACCTCAACGCCAGTCTGAGCTGCAGCGATAATGTGGCCTCCATGTCGTGGGACAAGAGCAACGGAGGGCAGCTTTACCGAGTGAGAGCAGTGACTGCTGATGGCCACGAGGACGAGTGCGTCTCCCCTGAGAACCAGTGTGATCTGACGGGCCTGCGCTGTGGACAGTACTACACAGCTACTGTGACGGCAGAAGACATTGACTGTGAGAGCAAACCGAGCGACAGTGTGATGATCAAGACAGGTGTGTACTGCTGAACGCTATATGTTACTGATTTCTGTATGTGTTCATGAAATCTGAAATATTGTTATTTACAACATGTACAAGTGCTAGTGTGTAGTTTTCACCTGGAACATAAGTTATTCACAGCTGCATACAACAAATTATCATAGACTTCAATCAAAAAGCTCATTAATTTACCTGATAATCAAAAATTACACATTTATACTGATTTTTTTTTCTAAATACTGCTGATTTTTGGTCATGAAGTTTTCACATATACTGCTTATTTCTCTTTCTCTTCATTAAAGCAACATTTGCTGTTACAGTTCATGCTATTTTTTCAGGAAATAACTAACTGACAGCAAATATTCAGTAAAAAGTTTTTTTTAACAAATTTCATGACATCACATGATTTTGGAATAGCGTGAAATTTAAGGAAGTATGCTTGGTTGCTTTCTTGCCAAAAGTTTGCTGAGAGGATGGAAACCACTCTAATGTATGTGTGGTAAATATAAAGCTGTGTTATAGCTTGTTTGTTCAGTCTGTAAAAAGATGAAGTCTAAAAACAACAAGTTGTGGTTAGCAGTCAACCAGCCGGAAGTCACTGCGCCTTTCCAAGACATAGTCTGGTTCCTAAGCCCATTATGCCTATGACCTTGTTATCATTAGGCAGAGCCAGCCTAGTTGTTTCCCCTTGTTTCCAGTTTTTATGCTATGCTAAGCTAACTGGCTGCTGGCGCTAGCTTCATATTTAGCACACAGACATAATAGTGATATCGATCTTCTCAAAATGTCAAACTGTTTCTGTAACTCTACACCTGTAATAATCTTCAAAATAAAATTTCAATTATATTCTCACCTATTCAGTACTTAGTGATCAAAAACTCTCTAAGGTGACAGAAAAGACATTAAGTTCCTCACTAAACCCTCTCTCCACCTCTTCTCACCAGTGCCGTGCACCCCTGCAAATGCCTCCACTGAGGTGGACTGTGAGCTCAATTCTCTGATTGTGTCCTGGTCCGAGAGTTCAGGAGCCGACTCCTACATTGCCACAGTTCAGGACAGCAACAGTCATACCACAACCTGTCAGGGCACAATAGAGGGCTCCTGCAACGTGACGGGGCTCGGCTGCGGACTGATCTACCATGTCTATGTCGTCTCCTCCGATGGATACTGCGACAGCCCTCCCAATCCTGTCATAGACACAACGTCGGGTAGGAAAGAGAGCCAAGAGACAGACATGTACAGTATGTTAAGGACATTTGTGTGACTGAAGCTACAGATTTGTAGAGAGATGAAGAGGGAAATATTCGGCACTAGATTGCACTGAACTATCAGGTACACTGAGAATTCCCCTCTGTCACGAGGAAGCTTAATATGGTAATTGTTTTTCATATTTTACACTTAAAATAAAGGGATTCTTAGTTTCTTTTGGGGTTAAAGAGATTGTTTGACCTTTTAGGATTACGAGACCTTTTGAAAGTCTTCATCTCCAGGTGAAATGCATGTTGATGTGAAAACCTACTATAGTTTAATGAAAAAATGAGCTTTTATGCTCAGTATTTGCACCGATTTTAGTGCAGTAAATATTTTTTATATCTGTCAAGTGTGAAAAACTCGTATTGCCATTTAAGTTTTAGTGAAGTATGCTGTCTCTATATTGCACTTGTATTGTTTTTGTGTATAATCTTATACTACAATACACTATGATATATACTTACTTTTATCATCATTAACAAGCTTGTCTTTGCTTTTTATGTAGAAATATATTTGACCCATATCAACGTCATGACTGTCATCTTGTCCTCCTTGTCAGTCCCCTGTGAACCAAGACATATCAAGGCAGTGTTTGACTGCTACGCAAACACAGCCTTGGTGACGTGGTACCCAAGTGATGGAGCTTTGCTGTACGTGATGAGGGCCAACAATATCACCTGTGAGACCAACACCACCTCCTGTGAACTGGAGCTGAGCTGTGGTCAGAGCTACTCTGTGTCTGTCGAAGCTGTGGGCCAGACCTGCAGCAGCATCGCTTACATGACAGGACAGCTGATCACGGGTGAGCAATGGCACATGGGCTTAACAACTAACTTAAATGTATATATCATAAAACTGAGAGTTGCTTAACTTGACTTCACTTTGTGTGGAATCTGAAAATGTGAGACTGTAGAGCTTCTCATTTGTGGGTGCCCCCCCAAAAAATGATTTTAATAAATGAATAATTAATGAGATATGGAAATCTTATTTTCTTCAAACTTTTTTCCAATTCAAATCAACTTGTTTGAAGAATTAACTAAGTGTTATTATCTTGATACAAAGCAAATTTCTGCACTAGCACTAGATTAAAGAAAAAGACACTTGATTCTGGAAAATTCTGGAAAAACACCATGGTTTGTGGTAGGAATAGCTTAAAATCATCTCAATGTTTTATATATTGTATATTTTATATATATTTTATATTATCTATATATTTATATAGAGGATTTTAACAAAGCAAATATCTTACAATGACAATAATTTATCCTGAATCTTAATGCACTATACCTATGTTCTGTTTTACGTCAGTAATCCATCCATTCCTGTGTTAGACTAAAAACATACTTCTTACTCATCATTATTCATCTGTATTTTATTTATACATTTTCCATCTTCATCCCAGAAACTTGTAGATTATGTGTTAGTCTTTGTTTTGTTAACTCCTCGACACTTTCCTCCACCGTCTCTTCCAGCGCCATGCGTCCCTGAACACATCAACACTCAGTACAGCCTGACGATCGGCCAGGTGCTATGGGACATGGCTGCTGGTGCTGATTTCTACACAGTGGAGGGGGAAACAGAGCAGGGTCGCAGAGTCTCCTGCATGACTAATGACACATACTGTGCCTTGTATAACTTGGACTGTGGCCAGTTGTACAATATAAGTGTCACAGCAAACAACCATGTGTGCCAAGGCATATCCGAGTCGACAGAAACAGCTATGATTGCAACAGGTGAGAAAATCTCTCTCCATGAGAGAAAAGATGCGTCTTTAACAGCATGAGGACTTTCTTTGATGTGGTCTGCATTGATAGTGTCACGATTGAAGAGATGAGGGATTTTATTAAGTCAGTGCTCAAGCAAAAGTACCAAGCTTTCCATTATTATAACTTCTCACTTTTGAGGATTTGCTGCTTATCTTTGTTTTTTATGATGGTAAACTAAATATCTAGAGATCTCAGGGTGATTAGACAAACTAAGACATGTGAGAGCATCATCTTCATCTTAGAAATTTGTGACAGGCATTTTTAATGGCATGTTTTCATCTGTATCTGTTGATGTAAATTATTTAAAAATAGAATATGTAGATCCATAGATAACATTGTGTATTTGTATTTGTCTTTATTATGCAGAGTACATGAAAGAGATCATCATTGCATCATTCAACCTGTTCTGCCTCTTGTTCTTCCCACAGAGCCTTGTCCGCCCAACAATGTGGAGACAAGCCTTCGCTGTCAGGACGACACGGGAACCGTGTCATGGGAGACCAGTGTTGGTGCCGTTGCCTACGAGGCCCGTCTCGCCGGGCGCGATGGCCACTCTCTGTCCTGCTACTCTAACGACACTTTCTGTGATGTAGAAGGTCTCCACTGTGGAATCACCTACTACACCAAAGTCATCGCCATCGGAGAGACGCTCAACAGCAGTGCCTCCGCCACTGTTGTGCTGGTCTCAGGTATGTGGCTTCAGTTTATTGAAATACTATTTTAGATAAATACTATTTAAAATACTATTCCCTTTCTCACACTTTTCACATGTAGTTTTTCCTTTAAATTAATCTATTTGAGAGGCACTTAAAATATTACAGTAACATTTAGTTTAAAAATGGATAACTCATCTCCTACATCTCTCCTGTGCTTTTTGGTTCAGAAACAAATTTTCATGTCTAAAAAAAAAAACCCTCTTGTTATCAACTAGGGGCTTCAGTAGAGAAGAGAGCTTAATCCTCACTAACTGAGCTCTGTTTACCTAAATTAAAGTTAGTTCTAGTAACCGTTGGAGCAGGCTACTTTCTAAAAAAGCAACACTGCTGCTGTGGCATCACTTCTATGTACTTAAATTGAAATCTTTCAAACGGTAACTACGATTTGGAGCAAAGTCCCTTTAAGTGTGAAGATCAGTGCAGCTTTAAAGTGAAATTAATGAAATTGCATCCATGTCCTGTATGTCCCTCCCTGCGCCCCTTCCTTTTCTGTCTGTAGCTCCCTGTGCAGTTGCAAATGTGACGGCTAACTTGGACTGCGACAACAACACAGCCGAGATCTCCTGGAGCTCGGCCAACGGAGCCGAGTCCTACGCGGTGACTGCCGTAGCAGCCGACGGCGACCGAGCTTCATGTGAGACCGATGAGAACCGGTGTGACCTGATGGAGCTGCAGTGTGGTCAGACGTACAGCATCAGCCTCACAAGCATCAGCGACCAGTGCGAAATTGAGACACTCACTAATGTCACCTTCAGTACACGTGAGTGGAGCAACAGCTCGTCCCAGAGCAGTTGAGAGTGAAGTGAATGAAACCACTGATCCTGAACTTAAAACTAGGATCATACATTTCTCTTTGATACCAAACATTTTGGTTCTTCTTTCCGATACTAAACGAAAAGTCTTGTTCAGGTCCCTGTAAACCTTTGCGCGTTGGAGTGGACCTGCAGTGTGGGACGAGTACAGCCAACTTGTACTGGGAGGAAAAAGAGGGAGTGGAGCTCTACCTGGCTACTGCCACCTGCAGCATGGGAAAGACACTGCAGTGCAACTCCACCAACTCCACCTGCCAGTTCTCCAACTTGAACTGCGGAGAAACCTACGAATTCACTGTAACTGCCTATTCTAACATGTGTTACAGTGAAGCCAGCAGCACTGTGGAGATCCAGACAGGTACGGGGCCTTATCATCAACAAGTTAAAACTAGTTAGGGATTGATTGAATTCACGTCCATTAGTTACCCTTAAAGACTTCATTGTCCTTCTGACAGTGCAAGAGTCTACATTTCTATTTTGTCATTGTTATTTAATTTTTTCAAAGTCTTTAATTTTATTGATTAAAAACCATTTTAAGGAGGTTGTCTGTTTTTTCATGCAACAGACAAACTATGGAACCAGAATCATATTATCATTTATTCATCTTTTCAAAATATTTGTCATTTTGTCATTAAGTTGCTGTCTGTCAGGCAACTCTATGCAGTGACTGTATCATGCATTTGTCCTGCAGTAGTTGCTTTAACAGTCTGTGTTGAAGTGAATAATCACCGAAGCAGAGTAATTTGTTAGCAAAAGAACCCAAAGATATTTATTTTACAATTAAATAGAAAAGAGAAAAGCAGCTGATAGTCAAGTTAAAGAAGTTGGTACCAGCATATCTTTTGGTATTTTTGCTTGGAAAGGAACTGAATCTATTATCAAAATAGTTAGTGCATAATCTTTCAACTGATTAATGGACTAATATTTTCAGCTCTAAAATGAATCAGTGGTGCACTGAAGCAGTGTTATGAAGTAATTTGACATTTGTGTCGAACTCCTTCTTCACCAGAACCCTGCCGGCCAACTGGCCTCACAGTGGATGGGTCGTGTTACAATGAGACGGTGGTGCTGGATTGGGCAGCAGCTAAAGGAGCATCAGAGTACATGGTGATAGCCAAGGGAGACCTGGGATATACCAGGTCTTTCCAAACCAATGAGACAACGATAGAGGTTGAGCTGCTTTGTGGGCAACTGTTCAATTTCACTGTAAAAGCCCGGGATGTTCAATGTGACAGCGCTATGAGTCTGCCTGAAGAATTCAAGACAGGTACATGGCTCCTTTATATTTTTGTTTTATAGAACATGTGGGTTGGTGGGTTCATGATGATTCAACAGGTCACCTTCTCCGCAGGCCCCTGCGTCCCTCAGCACGTTCAGAGCTTTACACACTGTGAGAACAATATGGGCTCGGTCAGCTGGGCCATGAGCGACGGGGCGGAGTCTTACTTGGCCGTCGCAACGGGAGAGGACGGCCACACCCACGAGTGTGCCACAAACACCACCACCTGCACCTGGGATGACTTGCACTGCGGAGAGATGTACACCGTTCACGTCATCGCCAATGACTACCTGTGCAGCAGCATGCCGAGCAACAGCACATCAATACGGATGGGTAAACATGATTATATCGTTTACATGTTGAGATTTCCAAGCACCCATGAATGTTATGTGAAAACCTGGTCTGGACTTTTTTCACACATGAAAATGAATAAACAGAATGCCATAGAACATTTAGATGATTTTAAGGGTTAGAGACAGGTTAACTAAGAAATTAGCAAATAAATCAGACTTGAGTGTTGCTCTGAAACGGAACAATGTGAAAAACCAGTCAGAAAAATAACTTATGATAATAATAATATTATTAATTTTAATCACAAGTAAACATTTTGTTTTCTGTTTTTAGCACCATGTGCACCCCAGAACTTGAAAGTATCTCTGAACTGCTCATTAAAGGTGAATATTTTACCTGTTTCTCTAAAAGTTAATTTCCGCTCTGCTTTTGAAAGGGGCTATACAAATTAATTAGATTATTATTATGTTATAAACTAAACTTAAAATGTAATGTGTTCTTAAGGCGGCATCACTGACCTGGAATGCCAGTGAAACTGTGGAGCTCTACATTGTGACTGCAGAGACCAACGGTGGCCATGAAGTGCAGCTCAGCACCAACGAAACCTGGACTTTCATTTCGGAGTTCCTGTGTGGCCAGGAGTACTTCCTGTCTGTTCAGGCCGTAGACTCCGTGTGCAGGAGTCAACCCAGTCAGCCTTTAAAGCTGAAGTCAGGTAGGATCTTATTTTATTCCCCGAAACCTCTTTTCAAGTGAGCCATTTATGTCTAAACACTACTCTCCAAAAAAAGTAAAGAGGTGGCTCATATTACAGTGTTCTCGTCAAAACAAGTGCATCTACAGGGATTACCATCCCTAATTTTTACTACTTAATGACTTTATATTTTGTAACTTTAAGATTAGTTTCTGCAAAATATCAAGGATTCTACATTCTTATTTCCTTGAATTCAATTATCTGTTTCAATTGATCATTTTCTTTAAAACAAGTTCATTTAGACTTTTAAACCACTTAAATTCATTTAAAATCATTTTCACTCAGTCTGTTCCCCTTCTCTCCCACAGAGCCCTGCCCACCCACCAGCGTCTCCAGCTTCATGAACTGCCTCTCTAACATTGCTGTGGTGTCGTGGACCGGCTCAGCTGGGGCGGAGTTCTACACCGCCAAAGTAACGCAGGAAGACGGCCAATCGAAAACCTGCTCATCTGACAGCGAGCAGTGTGGCATGCCTAACGTTCAGTGTGGACAGAACTACACCGTCACTGTTGTTGCCTCCAACGAGAAGTGTGACTCTGACCCCAGTGAGGCCGACACCCTGCAGTCAGGTGAGTTACATACAGTGAAGATGGGTCATTAAACTAATAGGAACGATTTAGGTGGCCTTAATGTTTTAATAAATGAAGTAAAGCATCACTCTTACTCACAGTCATCTCGTCAATCTTTATACTCAGTTTTATACAGTTTTTTAGGGTTTCTATCCCACACATCTACTTATTTCTATAATATAGTGAATATTGGTTTATATTTCTCAGGCTTATTTTCCTGTTCCCTCACACTGCAGTAGATTCTACTTATTTTTATTTTTTTTATGTTAAAATTATAAATAGTGTTCAAATAAATTTCAAACGCTGTCTAATTTCTTTATCACCATCTGAAAGGAATTATCAGCGTTAATAGTGCCAGGCAATAGGGGGTGATAAGAAATATATACAAAACTGTGATTATTTTTTATGCTCAGTTCAGTGAATATTTTGAACCTGACACCTTAAAAATGAGCAGATTGATTTTCCTGCGACTTGCTTTGGTTTAATTTTGCCGTCACTATAGGATCGGATATTCACTCTCCTTTCCCCCTGTCTTTCTCCAGGGCCGTGTGTTCCCACTGATGTGGAGGTGGCGGTGGACTGCTCCAAAAATGAAGCTCTCGTGTCCTGGAGTGCCAGCGACGGGGCTCTGTCTTACAAAGTGAGGGCTCAGAGCACACAGGGAGATATCTCCTCCTGCGAGAGCACAGATCTGAAGTGTACTTTAACCAACATGACCTGCGGGCAGTCCTACTCTGTCCAGGTGGTGGCACAAGATGATGTCTGCTCAAGTTTGCCCAGCCCAGCTACAAAATTCACATCAGGTAGAATAACTGGAATAACAGAATTTTATTTGGATGTTACAAGTGTTTACATCTGAACGCTCGACTCACAAGCCCTTCGCCTCCTCCCTCCCTCTCTCAGTTCCCTGCACACCCAGCCCTGGGTCAGTGGTTCTGGACTGCTTCACCAACTCGGCCCTCTTGGACTGGCACTACGCCATGGGTGCCCTGGACTACAACGCAACAGCCCAGTCCTCTAACGGCCACGTCTCCACCTGCAGCACCAACTACACCAACTGCGAGCTGAAGAACCTGCAGTGTGGTCAGACCTATAATGTGATCATTGTGGCATCAGATGAGAAGTGCAGCAGCCCCCCAAGCACCAGTTTACAGGTGGAATCAGGTGAGGTCTCAAAAAAAGCACCTTTAATAAAAATTGAAATATAATGAATTAATTTGATTTAAATACAAATTAGAGTTGTCATTTAAAGCCAACTGGTAAGTTTTACTGACATTTAGTGGCTGAAATCCTCATGTTGCTGCAGTGACAGTGTAATGTTGTGTTCACTGCATACTTGACATCACTGATATATATGGCTGCAGGTCATTATTTTCTCTTCACATTTTCACAATATTTCTTACCTGGATTAAAAAAGCAAATAACACCTTTCAGTCATATTTTAACAGTTTACAAATTCTGGCAGATGATAGGCAGCTCATTTATGTTTTTTTCTCAATCTTTTTCTTCACTGCCAGAAGCATTTTCAGTTCAAACTGATCTACTGCTCCTTTAAAGATCTGAGTATTTTATGATGAATATAGATAAAAAAACTTAATATGTCAGGCCTTATGTTACACACAAACTGCTTAGTGTGGTCAGAGATACAGTAGCCTTGAAACTGTTGGCCAGAGGAGGTTATTCAATAAGGTTTTTTAGTTTAGTGTTAAGTTTCACCTTCAATAATTGGCTAAGTACACAATGTCCTCTGTGATCTTACCTTTTTTTCCTCTCACTTTCTCTTCCCTCCACCAGTGCCTTGTCCTCCTCAGGACGTTGTGCCTGTCCTGGACTGCTCTGATAACACAGCCCGGGTCGAGTGGCAGGCGAGCAGTGGGGCTGATTCCTACATTGTCCAAGCGGTCGGCATAGAAGAACACGAATCCGTCTGCGAGACAACATCAGAGTCCTGCGTCCTCCCAGACCTCCTCTGTGGCTACACCTACAACATCAGTGTGATCGCCGCTAACAGCGTGTGTAATGTGTCACAGAGTGGCATTACACAGCTGCAAGCAGGTATAGTTGGTGACCTGGCAACATGATAGACAGCCATGTTACAGATAATTTAAAACCATGTTTGGAAATATCAAAATATGTTTGTTTCCTGGTCAGGATATAGACTTGCCATAAAAAAGCTAAATAAAACATGCTGTATTTTATGAATTCCATCTTTGTGATTTTACACAGTACTTATACATACATGAAACTGATAAAACTGCTACTGTGAATAATTATCAGTGGGGGTTTTTTCTTGATAGGATGATTATTGGACCAATATTGACCCTGAATCATTAAGCAAGGTTCATATTTCTCTCTGTGTCTGTTCAGTGCCCTGTGTACCACAGCATGTGGAGGCCCGGGTGGTTTGTGAGTCAGGTGCTGTGGCGGTCTCATGGGAGCCGAGCAAAGGGGCAACATCATACACCACAGTTGCCCAGGGCAACGGCGGCTATGCCTCAACGTGCAACAGCAGCGACACAACGTGCCTGTTCAACAACTTGATGTGCAGCCACAACTACTCCATCAATGTTAGTGCTTCAGATGGGACGTGTAGCAGCGCTGGAAGCTCTGCTGTGGAGATCAACACATGTAGGCTCAAGATTTAATTTATTATAATAATCTTACACCTTCATCAAACATCTATACTAAACAGAAGCATTAGGTGCAGCTGTAAGGCATAAAACATGTTGTATTAAAGCTCTACTAATATCTTTCTTTATTCATATCCGTCTGTCTGTCTCTGCAGTGCCGTGTGTACCACAGGGAGTAACAGCAGAGATGGTCTGCAGTAATGACACAGGCGTGGTGTCATGGGAGGAAGAAGAGGGCGTGTCCTCCTACACAGTGCAAGCTTTTGGGCCCGATGGACACAAGACTGAATGTAACAGCACCGAAACCAGTTGTCAGCTACCCAGCTTGCATTGTGGTCAGCTCTACAACCTGACAGTGACAGCTCAGGATGGACAGTGTGACAACAGCCGCGCCTTCCTCAACCTGCAGTCAGGTAAGTGTAAACAATAAAGTTTTTTAGTATGACAAGTGTGGTTTTCTACGAGTTGAGTATTGTTGTTTGAGTTTATTTTCTCTCTCTATCATTACGCATTTACAGCTCATAGTCTAATAGGACATTTTTTGGGATATTGATGTTGTTATAAGTAAAGTAAGGTCTGTCCAAAATATTGATTCATCTGGTGCACTGACACCATGACATTAGTCCAACCAACAGAAACACATCTGAAGGTGGCAGCAGAAATGTTTGGGTTTCCATCACCAGCAAAATGGAGCTGGTTTTCAGAACCGAACCCCAGTGATCCTTAGACAGAAAACAGTCACAAATTTCGAACAGCTTATGACTCCTGTTTGTACTGTGCCTTTTGGCTCATCGGTCCGCCTTTACGGCCTAAGAACTAAACAAAACTACAAGTTGGAAGTTTAGTGGTGTTGACGTTGCTGTAGTTCCTTTATAGCCTAACATTAGCTTTTTACTTCTGGTGATTGTAATTAGGCTTCAGAAATAATAAAATAGGTGTTCATTTGTAAAGATAATGTTGCTGAACAAAACATGTAGGTATCATAAACTTTTGATGGTCACAGAGTTTATTTTTTGCAGTAATCCAAAAGCCAATGGAAAAATCCAATTGGCTTTTTGTCGAGGGAACCAGGGTGAGGCTAACTTCTGGGTTGGTCTACAAAAATACATCATCCATGCAACACTGGATAATAATAACGTTTGTCCATCAGTTTCCTTCTCGGGCCCTCAGGCTTACAATGTGTATTAAAACCACAAGCCTTTCTTGAGTGATTCAAATGTGTTGTGACAATTGAATTGTCTAATCTCTCATATATGTACAACAGTACCTCATCTAACAACTTGCTCCTTGTCTGTCCTTTTTCTCTCTCCCAGTGCCTTGCAGACCCACTAACGCGAAGGCCTCTCTACGGTGCCACTCAAACTCTGCTGCGGTGACATGGGAGCGAGCGAGTGGGGCAGTATCCTACCTTGCAGTGGGTGTCACAGCGGACGGAAGTCACCAGACTGAGTGTAACAACACCATGACCCACTGTGATCTGAGTGACCTGCAGTGTGGACAGACCTACAACGTGAGCGTGTTCAGCCAAGATGAGTCCTGTTCCAGCATGGAGAGCGACAAGGCTTACGTGTGGACAGGTACTGTGAATACCTTATTATTGTTAGAGTGGAATGGGTGGAGTGGCTTTTCCCTCAGTGTGACTTGCCTGTCTCTCCCCTCTCTTTCTCCCCCTCAGCCCCTTGTGAACCCCACGACGTGACTGTTGATGCACAGTGTGATGAAGATGCTATAACTGTGTCTTGGTCTCCCAACCCTGATGCCCAGTACTTCCATGTAGCTGCAATGAGCAACACTGGGGCCAGACTGTACTGTAACTCAACAGGCACTACCTGCACCATAAACAGTCTACCATGTGGACAGAACTATAACGTTACTGTGCTGTCTGTAAGAGATGGCTGTGAGAGCAAGAAGAGCCCCGTGGTACACACCTCCTCAGGTAAACTTCAGCTGTTTGTTCAGAAGCATAGATTACACACGTCCAAATGGAACTGGCTTCGCAGGCTCCAGATTCTCCACAAGGGGGAGCTGTGCAATTACCTTCAGCCCAACCTGTGCCACCTATAGGAAAGGAAAGTAACAGCTGCAACAGATTTGCACCACCTGGAGGCAATGACTGTTACAATAGCAGTTTCTATTTTTTATATTAGGTTTTATATTTTACATTTAAAGGAACAGTCCAACATTTTGGGAGATACACTTACACCATTATTTTCAACAGTTAGAAGAGAAGATTGATACCACACTCATTTGTGTTACTGTAAGTATGGAGCTGGTGCCAGGAGGCAACATTTTGTATCTCATTTGTTTAACCCTCACACAAAAGAAATGGTAATTTGCAGTTTCAGGGGGAGTTATGTGCTGTAACTATTTCTTTGTGAATCAGTCTAATTTTCTGAAATACAATTACCAAGCATGTTTATTTTTACCATGTGATTAAAAAGTAAAATATTGATAAAAATGTGATATGCTTATAGATCGTGTACATTGGCCATTGCTGCAGCTGTTACTTTACATTTCCAGGTTGGCCCAAGACTGGGTTTTCTGCCGTTAACATAAAAACTTATCTTTATGCTTCTAGAGAATGTCTTTAAATATGACAAGGAAATGAGAAGTAAATTGAGATATGAAAAGAGCAATTTGAAAATGTCTGTAAAGAAAGCAAACACAAACAATTTGTGAAAAGAAGTGATTACAGTGGCATTTAAGAACAGCTGCTGAAAACCACCCAACAAACATTCCTCTGCCTTCTGTCTACAGGCCAACTGTATCGTATGCCTTTCCCCCTATTAAATGATATATTCCCTCAGTATTGGGAGGGGGTTAGTGCTCTCCAAGAGGGATCACATGATACTTGAGCTTCTTCTTGGAATATATCGCCCAAATGTTGTTCATGTGTTTGTGCCTCAAGTGTAAAAACAGTTCTTACAGTACAGCTCATTCTTTTACATTTCCCTCCACAGTTCCATGTGTGCCCAGGAACATTAAGGGCGGTCTGGACTGTGTATCAAACTCAGCCTGGATGACGTGGGATGAGTCAGAGGGAGCCCTCAGCTACTTTGTGCTTGGCCAAGGGACGGACGGACACAACTCCAGCTGCACTTCCACCTCCTCTCCCTGTAATGTCCCAGATCTGAAATGTGGGATGCTGTACACTTTCCACGTCACTGCCATCAACAAACATTGCCGCAGTAATCACAGCAACACCTTTGAGCTCGAAACAGGTATTCATCTAGATTCTGTACTCTCAAGACAACAACTGTGTGAAGTGATTAGTATCTTTGAAAGGTTACTAAGAAAAATATCTACTAGGCATTTTACCACATCAACCAAACACTAAATCTTGTTTGGCACAAATTTCCTCCTCCATGTTGGCTTGACCCCTGAAAATGAAGCAGACTGTGTCGCATTTGTTCATAAAAGTGACTTTCCACTGTAAACATCTCCGATTAATTATTAATCAGAATTAATTCTTTTCTGTCCCAATAATTGGACTTCTAGATTGGACACCACTTTGGGAAGTCCTTTGGTAGGACAGCTGATCATCTGTGATATAGGATTCGCTCTGAGCTCCTATTTTGAACTATATGATAAACCGCATACAATTTAATACACAAAGTTGTACAAGCCTGAGTCCGAGATTGTCAGAGACTTTGAATTGTATGAACTGACCGGAAGACTCAAAACGAAGGTAGCCTCAGTGGAATACAGTGAGGTCTCATATTTGGTTTGGAAAGGTTTAGAAAAAAGAACTTTGTGGAGCAACTTTTTAATCATATGCGGCCCATCCTCTAGGTCCTTGTGCTCTGACATCCATCAGTGCAGTGACACAATGCAACAGCGACACCATCCTGGTTGAATGGGAGTTGACCGTGGACACACCCCTCTACCTGGTGACCGCTGAGGGTCATGACCAAACCCTTATTTCCTGCAACAGCTCCTCCAATTCATGTGAACTCCAGGAAATCCGCTGTGGCATGCAATACAGCATCATAGTGTCAGCTTCTTCTGATAAGTGCAGCAGCCTCAGAAGTCCACCTAAGAAGATTAAAACTGGTATTTTTTCATACATATCACATTTCTCTCTGCTTCAAATGCTACAAATGAAATCTTTTAGCAAAGCCAAAACTCACTCAACACCTATGGAAATGTATTCTGTCTTCTTTAGCGCCCTGTGTACCAGACAACGTGACTGTGGTACAGTTATGTGAAGAGCGTGGGGCAGCAGTGGCGTGGGCACCCTCCGCTGTTGCCACATCCTACCAGCTAACAGCCACAGGAATGGATGGAAATGCCGCCAGCTACAACACCTCAGTGAACAACTTCACACTGGTTGATCTGCACTGTGGCCAGTCATACAGTATCAGCATCACTGCCAGTGGAGACAACTGCACCAGCATGCCCAGCACTTCGTCCTTCAGAACAGGTCTAGACACGATAAGACGCTTTCTGTTTTTTCTTCTTTTTTTCTTCTCTGTTGACAAGAATTTCAAGAGGTCTTCGCTGTCAAACTGTTAAACTTTGAACATTGATGCGCTGAAGTTGTAGTAGAGCATTTTTCTCTTGACTTGATTTCATTACTATAAAGGGCTGAGCTAACATTATCCTAAACATCTATAAACTGCAGGCCAGCTCCATGCTTGAATCTCTGACAGGAGTCGTCTCTCTTTCCTCTCAGTGCCCTGTGAGCCCTCTGGTCTCGCAGTGGATTTCGACTGTAAGAGAAACTCTGCCGTCTTGTCTTGGAACGCCAGTGAGGGCGCCGCCGAGTATTTTGGCTGTGCTCAATCTAAGGATGGAGACGCGCTCTACTGTAACAGCACTGTTACCTCCTGCACCCTCGAAGGCCTAGAGTGTGGCAAAATGTACAATTTCTCCGTGGAGGCCTCTGATGGCATCTGCAATAGTTCGTTTAGTGCACCTCTGAAGGCGGGAGCAGGTAAATAAAAAGTACCAGTGATACTTACCGACAAGATTTCTGTTGGTTTACTGTAGAACAGAGATGTTAAAAATGTTGTATAGTCTTGCTCAGGTAAAATATAATAATCAAGTTGAGTAGTTCTCAATCATGGTTGTTACTTCCCAGTCATTTTACATGTAGTATGCTGGTACACCTCTCCTGAACAAGAGCTGAAAAAACTGGTCCATTCCACTGGTAAAATACTGACTCTTTTCTCCTCAGTTCCCTGTCCTCCAACTTCTCTGAATGTCCGGATGCAGAAGATAGACCAAGCTTACTGGGCCAGGACGTCGTGGAACAGTGTCAATTGTTCTGACGTTGAGTACCTGGCGGAGATAACTGGTAGAATCAACAACAGCCCACAGGCCCTGATGGAAGTCGCTTCCTACTGGCTACCCAGAAGATACTTTGAGTTCCTGATGCCTTGCAGCACAGCTTATAACCTCACTGTACGTGCCAGAAACTCAGCCGGGGTCAGCGCACCTTCCAGTGCCTTTACTGGAGTCACAGGTAACTATACGCTCTACTCATCCCTGATTTTACACAGTGTTACACAGAGTTTTTAGTGACCTTTACATGTTCATGTAAAATTACTTTTCCTTCCTTTCTGTTTTTGGGTTCAAGTTTATGTGGCGTAAATAAAATGTTTATATACATATAAGGCATGTTTGGCTGGACTGCAACAGCTGGGCCAGCCCCATAAACACAAATGTTGCTACATGAGTGAGTGATGAAGTTACACCATTGGTCCTTGCTCTTTTCAAAATGAATTGATGCGAACATGCAGAGTTGCCAACTTCGTTCACCAAGAATATTTTTTAAAGCACCTATCAACGAATCTAGTGAACTTCAGCTACTTTCCTTAGAAGAGTAGAGAGAATATAAGTTGTCGGTATTGTCCCACAAGCGTGAGATCAGGCTTTCCCTCCACAGACACACCTCTCTATGCTGACTGTATGGCAGCTGACGTGAATGAGCTTGTTGAGCTTTGTTACTTTCATCATTTTACAAGTAAATATAGCTGAAATCACAGCACAGTTTTCAATTTATGTGTTTGTTCACTTTGTCAGACATCATGGGTGTAAAATCAGGATTTTAGCAGCAGCTTGGAAATGACTGCTGGTTAACATGTAGTCTTAGTGGGTAGTTTCAGTAAGTATTTCATACAGAAACGGAAAAACATGTTATTGAGAACAGCTTTATTGTATTAAAATACTGTATATGTGAGCACAGAGTGTAGGAGAGAAGTAAACAGATGAAACCGCCTGACACCAGGCAAAATGTAAATAGGCTACGACACGGCCAAGCCATTTATTTTGACCTAGTCTTGTTAAAATATAACACTTCCCTCTCCATTTGTTAACAGCATTTTCACTGTTCCCCTCCCAGACCCGTGTCCTCCACAGAATATAAAATACAGTGGTAACACACAGTCTGCTGTGCTGTCCTGGGACGCGTCGGTGTTTGCCACAAGTTATACTGTCTACAGTATATCGAGAGGAGGCCGCGTCGAGCTTTGCAGCACCACCGGGCTCTCCTGTCAGCTGACTAACTTCAATTCCAGTGCCACTGAAGTGACGGCCAGCAATGCTGTGGGAGAGAGCAACCCTAACCGATTTATTACAGGTCAGACACACAGGACTCACTCTGATAGCATCCAGTACTCATGTGTGTGTTACTTTATAACTGTTCTTGTTAACGAGTCCTCCTTTGCTTTGGAAGTAATGCTAGGTTACTACTGTAGGTAGTAAACTAAAAACAACTCCGCCCCTCCACACTCTTTAAATACAGAGTATTTATAGCCTCGTACACACCACCTCAGCATGAGGAGAAAGCAAAAGCTTGTGTTTCATGCATTGTCACGGTTGCTTAGCTATGATTGGACAATTGCTGTTAAGGATAGGGTTTAACCAACACTCAATTATCTACTTCTGTATGTCCAATTGTATTTGACTATGAGTCTTATCAATTTAGGACCAACAGACCTTCAGTGACAAACCAGAGTGTCACTGCAAAAACATTCAAGCAGCGTTGTGCGAGTTGGGGAGGAAATGGAGGCGGGAATGGATATGAAATGGATAACTCAAAACCCACCCAAGTATTTGACTGGTCCTCACAGAGAGAAAAGGCAGAGTTAGCTACTTACAACTACAGTTCTTTCACTGCTGCAAAAATCAACCAATGTCCTGTTTAATTTAGTCACCTCCTTTTCTGTATTGCTATGTTTTCTTCCTCAGGTCCAGTAGGAGCTCGCAGAAGAAGAGATTTGCGAGCCAGTCAAGTCTATGCCCATTTAGACAAAGGTAACTGTGGTGTTATTATATATCACATACTGTATTACACAACCCAGAGATAGTGTTAAACATAGTAGTCAATCAAATCCATCATAAAAGATAGGCCTGTACTATCTAACAACTCTTATTTTAACCCCCCCCCCCTTCTCAGAACTTGAGACGCCGGAGTTGCTGATCGTTAGAGTAAGTGAAGTTTCCTTGTATGTGAAGTGGACGACGGTGAGGGATGCAACCGAGTACACAGTTGTCATTGAGGAGGAGCAGAGAGAGCAGCAGGCTAATCAGCCACCGAGAGTGAGAACCGTGGAAGGTGATTCTTATGTAGAGACTGATCTCAAGCCCTGGACCACCTACTGCGTCAGGCTCGCAGCCAAGAACGCCATCAGCCAAAGCAACTACTCCAGGCCAGAGTGCAGAACCACCGATGCCTCCTAATGAAGTAGCACAGTTCAATTTAAATATACACTGGACTCAGCAGAAATACCATTATATGGGTTATATGTTTGTCTTCTCCACTCTTTAGCAGCCATTACAGAATTATTACCAGTTTAATCTCTAAGGGGGAAAAGTGTAAAAAATAAGTAATTACGACTTCATGAGCCATAACAGAATTGTTCTGTTTGAGGGGCGCCTTACATGTCACAAATAAATTATGATCAAACCTGAGGAAACCTTTAGATTTGAATGTTTATGAATCTTTGTTAGAAATAGGTTGTATACATACTCATAATTGTGGCTGGTATCATAGCAGCATGTGGCTTTATAGCTGTCTAACAAAGTATTGCTGAAATTGTATTTATCAAAAATGGATTTATTTTTGAGATAGTTTTATTAGATTATCTGGATGATTGTTAAACAAACAAAAAGTAGTGTAAACAAATAAACAGATAATTTATCAAGCAATATTTTTAAAACCATGCAGTATATTTTCTTTAAGATGTACTATATTTCTTCTCATTTTGTGGACACTTTGACAGATCTTTTTTAACGATCCCAGAAATGAAGGAATAAAAAATCTGTGAAACATTAAAGACACCTCTGTATAAAAATCAGTGTTGAAAACTTTCCTTCTTTTTAAATTTGAACTTTGCGTTCAAATTTGCATTAACCACACACAATCGGAAAATTGTCCAAAATCTGAACAAAATCAATTTACTGTCATTTAAGACGAGGACATGCAGCAAATATTCACATTTAAGAGCCTGGAATCAAATGTTTGGCAAATTTGCTTGAAAACTTACTTACAAAATAGTTGCCTAATTTACCGTGGGTTGATTAATGAATTAATTAATCATTGCAGTTCATTATCTTGTGGGTAAACATTTAATTTTCTAATTTTGAGAATGCACACAAATTGACAAACAGTTCATGTTCCTGATGAGGAGCCCTCACTAGTCAAGTCATATTATACCCCAACCCATTCAATTTCAGTTTTACATATATACATATATATAATATTTTAATGTTTTACACCTTCTGTTGCTGATGTTTGCTGACCTCGTTTCTATCCTACACATCTGCTTATTAAATTAAAAAATGTATTAAAAAAAAGGATTATATTAAAAATAAACATAAAAAAATACAATATTGCAATTGCAATATTAAGGCTGCCCCTATTCCTCACTCATAAAAACTGCTCAGGTTTTAAAGTACACTCCACTGACATGAAACATGTTCAGTACATTTTCTAAACCAAGGTTGACGACTCCATTAAATTCAATGGTACAGGTTGTTTCAAAAGCATAGTGGTTTCAAATATGAATGTTTTTTTTTGTTTTTTTGCTGTGACATTTTGCTTTTGCTGTATTCATTAAAAATTATTGTGATCTGATAGTATGCAGTTAAAACAGTACTACACCTTCCATTAGACAGAAT
This sequence comes from Seriola lalandi dorsalis, assembly GCF_002814215.2. Taxonomy (NCBI): domain Eukaryota; kingdom Metazoa; phylum Chordata; class Actinopteri; order Carangiformes; family Carangidae; genus Seriola; species Seriola lalandi. Next base: position 7,328,383 of record NW_019525437.1, read on the forward strand.
TTACCCCATTTAAGTACAATATATTTCTTTTCTCTACATGATCTTGGTCTCACAGGAACCTGGCTGCAGTATCTGAAGGCTGACAATGAGTTTAATTGTTTTTCTAAACCAGGGGTAGTAAAAGGCATAGATCAGAGGATTGAAACTGGAGTTACAGAAAAAGAGCCAAATTGTAACTGGTGATTCAACAACTGTGGTGTCCTGTCCTGCCAGAGAGGGGGTGTAGTATGGACAGAGACAGAGTATAAACACAAAAAGGACAATACCAAGAGTCCTCGCTGCCCTCATCTCAGATTTCTTCACAGTCACGGTGTTTGATTTGACACCTGCAGTTTGAGACCTCATGACTCGGGCCTGTGACACAGCCACAACAAACACTCTCGTATACAGAACTATGATGACGGTAACGGGGCCGAAGAAGGTGAGAACCAAGTCTATCGCCCCTGAAATGTAGTTTATGGTGACTGCACATTCTTGGTAGCAGGAATCAGACGTACGCATTTGTGAAAAGTGATCTTTCATTATTATTAAGTTGTAGGTAACAGAGTAGAACCAACACACAGACACGCAGATTTTAACTCTGCTTGTCGTCATCCTGGAAGAATAGTGCAGAGGCTCACAGATAGCCACGTAACGGTCCACTGATATGAGGACCATGGTGCTGACAGAGGTGGAGGTGAGGATGAGGCCCAACAGGTACGAAAGGGCACATGTGATTCGATCCATAAACCAGCAGGACTGCACCAAGACGACTGCAGTCGGCATGACTACAAGGCCCAGGAGCAAGTCAGACACAGCCAGGGAGAGGAGGAGGAGGTTGGTGGGGGTTTGGAGCTGCCTGAGGAGGAAGAATATGATGAATGATAGTTTCTTCATGGTGTCATATTCAGTTTAAATAAGTTTAGATCACAGCAATTGTTGTGAGAATACAGGCAGAATATGGAAAGTGGAATTTTATGTTTATAGACACGGCAACATGAAAACCAAACATGCCAAATAAAGCTGTACAGTTTATCATGATTACTGCTATTGTGATACATTTATACAGAAAAAACTTTCTGTCTTACACACAAAGCTTCCATCCATTAACTAAACCCATACACACTATTAACTGTTATATTTCTATATGTATGTGCCTGAAGTGGGAGATGGAGATGATGACCAACAAGTTGAGCATCACCGTGAGCACAGCGATGCAGTACAGCAGTGTTTTGATGAGTACGACCTCGGGAGTGACAGGCATTAACCTGCAGGAGGAGTTGAGGGCAGGGGTACAGAGGTTATCTTCTAGTGTCTGCACCATCATGAGAGGGAGTGACTGCAGATCCGAGCAGAGAGCTGTTGAGTTGTAGCAGCCCTCCGACTGACGTTTTCACGAGATGAGATATTTTATCTTCTTCATTTGTATCGGCCTCCCTCCCTCTCCCACTCTTGTCCCTCGCCACACACTGCCTCCAATCAGCTTGTTTTTTCTCCAGCTCCAACAATTTCATCATTCTCTCACCACGCCATTTTTGTCCTCCCTCTTTCAAAATACCACTGTGCACTAATCCCCATCTCTTTCACCCTGTTTTTGCCAAGATGTATATAATATATATTTAAAATAGACTAAAAGTCACAGACCTCACTGTGTTTATTGGATCTACAAAGAAGCAGTTTCCGAAAACTGTTGACAGCGTTTTCTGTGGATTGTAATAATGATAGTAATGATACATTTTATTTATAGGCATTCAAGGACACCTTACAGCACACAGTAAAAGATAAGCATAATAATGCAAGTGCAAGGTATAAAATACCAAATAATCACATACAAAGCATAAAACAAAGACTGAATTAGAATAAATGTAATTGCATAAAAATAAATACGATTAAGTGCTGGTGTTGGAGTAAAAGCGAGTAGGCATTTTCTACAGAAACAGAGACACTATATTTGTAAAGAGATGCTGCACTTGAATGTAATGTCTTTGCAGTACTGTGAGCACATAAAACAAATCTTCATTCACCTCCATTTCAGTGGTGGTAGCAAAAAATCTCAGAGATAAATATCTCAAAACCTGGGCACATAAAACAAACTATCTATCTATCTATCTATCTATCTATCTATCTATCTATCTATCTATCTATCTATCTATCTATCTATCTATCTATCTCTATATATATATATATATATATATGTCAGTACACTTAAAATTAAAGCTGCCCTTAAATAAAAATAGATGAAATGTCAACATGTGATGTGAAAGTCTTTTAGCGAATTGTTTTGATGTTACAGCCCCCAACTTTACTGCTCTGGTTCACTCTCATCGCTCTCATCAGTGTTGTTTTTGGCCTCAGCAGCAATTTGTTCGGCAGAAAAATGGCTGACAGACACAGTTAGCAACTAGTTGGTGAACACAGTGGAGAATTTAGCAGCTAAAGAGCCACATATTTCCCTCAGGAGTTGGTGGAGTCCAACCAGTACCAATTGTCAAAAAGCAGGGTAAATATTGGGCTTAAATTCATCAGGTGGACATAGATATGACAAATATACAATATACAAATGAATGCTAATGTTGCGTTCTGTCTTATGTGTACATTAGCCATTGTTTGCCAACACATTCACCATATCAACTTTATCTGCTGATAATAGTAAATTCAAAATAATTCATTCGAATTTGGGAAAAACAGACCTTAAACCAAGTACTTTTAATAGCTTAAGTCTGAACTACTTCTTAAAGGCCTTAAAGGTGTTTTCAGTTGCTAGTCAAATGCAAAGTGACAGAACAGGAGCCGCCCTTTGTTCTTATTACAGTAGCATATTCAGTATCAAATTTGTAATTTTGCAATGTAGTTACAGGTCACAAAGTCAGGCAATTACTGGTTGTCGTAAATATATATTTTTCTGTGATTTTAAAAATGATAAATTGATAAATCTTGAAACGACCCATGTTTGTTCAGATTAAAAAAGCCTTCAAATTAGGATTTTTTCACAGCAGACATTTTGACTTATCTTTGAAGAAAAAGCACATGTGTTTCTAATTACATAAACGATGGCTCTGTTCTATTCAGGGGCCCCAATAAGCCAAGACAGCGTGACAGCGAGGCGGCATGCTCATCACAGGGACCCGGAAACTGAAGCAGCTTAATTCAAGTCAGCCATCATGAAGTTAATATTAGCTATCCTTGTACTTTTCCTACTGTAACATCTCAAAATGTATTCACTGGAAAGGGACTATACTGTAGTATTTCTTTTTTTACATAAACCTTAGTGCCTTTTAAAAATGCATTAATCACTGTGAATCTCTCTGATGACCATAAGCTACAATGTTGTTCAAAAATATGTTATGAAATTAAATAATCCGTTATAATAAGAAAATTTCTACTATGACATGTTTTTTCCCCTCAAGGTGTCAATAAAACACTCTTGTACCCGTATACAACTGCACTCTGACTCACAACAGAGCCTTTGGCCTTGAGACTGAAAGGCAAAGCAGCACATACTGTTCTGGAAATACAACTGTCATTGTTTCCAAACTAGTATTACATCATGTGTTGATGAGAGACTGAATGATGTGTTTATGGCGTAAGGTTTGTTTTCTTAACACCTTTAATCGGAGGCATGCCCTGTGGTTTGAGACATCATTATTTATCAAGAAGGTGTGAAGCACCAACATGCAATATGGCCCATAATTGGTAGGATAATGACATAGTGTTTGTCAGTTTAGGGAATATCATATTGTCTTAGGCATTAGTTAGTTTAGGAAGACTCTGAAAAATATAAATATTAACATAACTATAAGTCACATCCACTCACAGCAAAATAATCTGCAACTATTTTCATAATTGCTTTGTCATTTAAGTAATTTCTTAATCACGAATGCTAGAAATTCTTTATAATTTTAAGACATACAAGGCCCCCACCCCTCATACATAGATGCAAGACAACCAAACTGAAATCAGTGGCATCTCTTTGTGGTCATCTTCCATTCCTTTGTATATGTTTGGTATCTATTTGTTGTCCTTCTGTAGTTGATTTATCTCTCTGTAGTCATTTCACATAGTTGTTTTTTATGTCATTTTGTGTCTCTTTATAGTTGTTTTATGTTTTTGTGTTTGGTTTGTGTCTTTTTGTATTTGTTTGTATCGCTGTGGTCCTGTCCACATCTTTCTCACATCACAGTCTTCAGGGTCCTTTTCTGCCTCTTTGTGGTTCTTTGTGTATTTCTGTTGTTGCTTTATGTCTCTTTGTGGTTGCTTTGAGATAGGATCATTTAGTAAACCACCCGTGGATAAGACAAAACAAGCTATTAACTGTTTACTTGAAAAAATGAAGGATACATTTTGTCCTGCTGGTGGCCTCAGAAGAAGTCATGGGATCAACAAAGTCAGTGGGATTCATCCTCTGGGGAGCATGAATGTCTAAACATGTGATCCATCCAGATGGAAGTTAATTTCTGCCAGAATATAATTGGTGGACTGAGCAATCCCTAAACCTATGTGTGGCTCAACTACTTTAAAAGTGGAAAATGTGCCTTCACAACCACACACCTGTCTTTGGTTTACAAGTATCGCCTAATCTAAAAAAAAAAAAACCATGGACAAAGATAATAACAACAGCGCCATCTGCAGGCCGGCGGAGTGATACATGTTAGCTAAACGTCAAGATGTTCAGTCCGCCGCTTCACAGGCAGAGACATCAATTTGTCATTGATTTTGTCAAGAGGAACAAACCTAAAAAGGTAGCTAACATCTTAATCAAGAACATATTTATTTTACACACCTTAGCTTCAATGCTGACGTTTGTTTGGGCGACCGTAGCTAACTTTGTCGCCGAACCAGTTAAAGCTAATGTTAGCTACAGTGGGTTTTAGCATCAATTGCCCCTTGCGAGGCTTTGCAATCATTGCTGGGATAACTTTTAACATTTTGTTCCCTGGAGCCAAAGGTTTATTCCTCTGGCTGATTAAACGTCTCACAAGTCTTGTCTCTGTCCTCCTCAGGTGGTGGACCTGGGGTGTAGTGAGTGTAGCCTCCTCCAAAAGCTCAAGTTTCACCGTGAAGTTGAGCTTCTGGTTGGAGTGGACATCAACGGGACCACAGTCAAGAAAAAGATGTATGTATGTAAATCAAAGGTGTATCTGAATACTTTATAATTCATCGTTGAAATAAGCGTTTTCTTCTTCTGATATCAGTATATGCATGATGTATCACGGTATGGCAGGTGCACATTATGTAGAGCTCGTTATTTTCTGACATTTCAAAGACTAAAACAGACAGTTTAATTGATAATTTTTTTGCAGCAATAGATTGATGCAAGGTTACACACAATTGTCAAATTAAAGTTTAATGTAAAGAGGTGTGTTGCAAAACTGCAGTTTACATTATTTTATATACATTAAGCACATATGTTGTTGGTATTTGAGGTGAAAAGATGTAACTACAACTCATGCAGCAAACAGACAAGAAAAAATTGCTTTTCTTCTAATATTAATGCCCGTTTTTTTTCTCTTTCTTCTCAATAATCAGTGACATATGCAAAAGGTCAGGAATTAGTAATGAAACTCTATGCTTACATCAGAAAAAAACAATTTCAAGCACATGTTTCAACACAATATAATATCACTATACTAAATGTAGATAAATGATTTCACTGAATCATTGCCCAGTTTGTTATTGTTATTAAATCAGTAACCCAACTAAGAGGTTAGTCTGGACAAGTGTAACACATGTGAAACCATTTCAAACACAAGCTTAATCTAAAGAGTTGGATTCACATCCAAATATTTGTAGTTCCTTTGGTAAAGACCCAAAGTACTGAAAGCAAACAGCATAATCAACATCAAAAATAGTCAAAAACATTTCATATTAATTGTCAACCTTAAGAAGTTAAACTATTTCCAGATGTGGCGGGTAAGAAAAAAAGTCAGCTGTCTTCATGAACCTCTTCTCGATCTGCTTAGTGGATAAGAGGTAAAAAGAAATAAAGTGATTGTCAAAGCATCGGTTGATCTTTGACTCCTCATTCACCTTGTGTGTCTAGTTGTTGTGGTAACTTTCACTGTGTGGACTGATAATGTGTACACTCTGCTTGTATCTTCTGCCAGGCACAGATTAGTTCCTATATCAACTGACTATCTGCAGCCAAGTTATGATCAGCTGCGCATTGAGCTGTATCAGGGCTCAGTCACACAAAAAGACGCCCGACTCAGAGGATTTGATCTTGTGACCAGTATAGAGCTGTAAGTGGCTGTTCTTGTAATGTTAAGGCTCAGCGTCTTAAAGCATCTGTCAGTATTAACATGAGTCTTTTTCATATTGTATTGTTCTTTTGATCTTGTATCTTTCTCTCTGTCTGTCTTTCTCTCTTTGTCGATTTCATCTTTCTATTGCCGTCTGTGCCTCTGTGCCATTATTTATCACCTTGTATCCTCCTTGGTTGTGTCCAGCATAGAGCACCTCACTCTTGCTGATGTGAAGAGCTTCTCTGAGGTGGTGTTTGGTTACATGACCCCAGTAGCGGTTATCGTCAGCACCCCGAACTCTGAGTTCAACCCCCTTCTCCCCGGACTGGTTGGTTTCAGGCACAGTGACCACAAGTTTGAGTGGACCAGAGCAGAGTTCAGATCCTGGTACAGTATGGTGTTTTTAAAGATCCACGTTAAGATGAGATTTTTGATGTGGAGAGTTTTAATGAGGAAGGCAGTGGCGGAAAATATCAATGGGTGAATCGAACCAAAAAGTCATCAGTGCTGTTAAATGATTTGAACTGAATTTAGTTTGGAAAAACGACACCCTCCTCAGGGCTCTGAAGGTGTGTTTGGAGTTCGGTTATGAGGTGGAGTTCACCGGTGTTGGACAGGCTCCGTCAGGCCAGCAGGAGGGAGTCGGCTTCTGCTCTCAGATCGGGGTGTTTCGCCGGCGCGGGGTGAGAGATGGCTGCAACATGGTGCTGGGTGACGATGCAGAGGATGTTTTTTCATACACACTGGTGAGTATGTTTAATTTTATGTATTACTGGTGTGTTGGACTTTCTGGTGGCCCAGAGTTTGTTGCGTCTTAGCTCCTCCCCACAGGGATGTGAAGAGTAGGGGGTGAGGATGGGAGAATTGTACTTCCCAATTTCAACGTCCCTGTTGTGAAGAAATAAAAACACCTGGTACTTAATGACTGCGGCTCCAATACAGATTATAGATCTACTGCAGTGTCCGTGTGTCCTGCAATGTTACTGATAGAATTGACACTAACACTTTGTCAATTACTGAAAACAGACATTAATGAACAGTAAAAACAGCTTTTAATGCTCAAATAAAAAACTGATTTGCTTATGATAGGCTGCAGGTACAGTTACTCTGCTTTTTAAACAGCATTAGGTAATTTTTAAGCTTTAGTGGCCTCTGCTGGTTGCTCTTACGAACTACAGTGAAGGTTGATTTGACACCTGTACCACACCCATGTACAGATCACCCTCAATGTCCCCTTGAATGAGGGAAACCTGTAAATCACACAGTCACAAAGGCAAATTTTGATAATAGACACAAGTAAACCTGACAGGCAGATTATTTTCTTTTGTGTGTGATTTAAGAAAATAAATGTTAAGGTCTGATGTTCTTTTCACTGGTGTAAACAAATATTGACCTGCTAGAATTAATCAGCATTGATGTCGGTAGCTAGAGATTTTTTATGATCACTATGACAGCACAAATATCACATCTCAAACTGCAAAAGTTTCTCTTGATTATCCTTATGTACAGATCCAAGCTCTGATTTTTGATCTATGTCTTTTATGTGTTTCTATATCAGCTGTACAGTATAAACTTTCCCAGCCTGCGTGACAACAACACCCTGCGGAAGGTGCTGGTGAGCGAGGTGTTGTATTGGGCAGAAAAGCTAAAGAGTGGATGGATGGAGGAGAGAACTGGTGAGTGGAGTGGTGCTTATTCACTGTGTCAGACTGCGGCAGGAGGAGAGGGATGTGTCTCAGAGCAAAGCATGGAGATGGAAGAGAAGCAAACAGGTGAATATCCCACAGTAGTTCTCAAGTTAAAAGTTTGGAACGTGTTTGTACTTCCAGAGTTTTGAATCTAGGTGTTGTTGATTAACTTGATTAATCGTACACTTATAAAACACATTTTTTGCTCTCTTTTTTTTGTACCTACTCAAATGTCACACCTTCAGCATGTGGAGCAGAGATGAGAAGTCTAGTAGTGCAGTGTGGGAGAAGTGTGTCAGAGGATCAGGAAGAAGAGGAGGAAGATGTATTTTGGAAAAATAGCCAAAGACAACAAGATTCTTGCACATTGCGCAGGTGAGTTTCCTCAAGGAAGATGAGGTGGAATAGTATTTCCACAGTAAATTAGAAATAAGCAAATTATGAACAGGACCTGTGGTGCTATTTTGGAAGATACTGTCTTCTCTTCCAGTACAGTTTTCTTAATAACCTTTCATGCCTTGCCAATAATTAAAGAGTATCGGAAAAGCTCAACTCAACTTCTCAACTTTTCCTCCCAAATTTTTAGATTTTAAAATTTTGATATTTGTACTTATTTCTGTTTACATGTAGCTGCCAGTAAAAAGCAGCTATGTTGTGGCCGTCATATTTCTTTCATTCAGCTAAAACTAATCAACCATACTTTATTCTTCATATTAAGATAGTATTAAGCTGAGACACAGCCATATCCTCCAGCTAGTAACAACTTTTTATTGCCTTTTGTCTCTGCTGGTAGGTGTGTATCCGTACCACTGGATGTACTGTGGTCCTGCTGCCCCAAAATCAGTGCCTTGACTGGAAGTGTCTGTAATCTCAGACATCTACTACTGGATGAACCCGAAGTTAAACTCAGCCAGGACGGCGCTGCTGTGCTTGTCAATTACCAGGAACAAGGCACTGGTACCATGTGATCAGTTTTGTTTCTTTTTTAAAAGTGTAAAATGTCAACATTAATATATTAGAAGGGAAAGAAGATGTATGAGAAGTTATTCCCCTAGTAGTGTATATATTTCCTCTCCACTAGTGATGTTGCTGGTGATGTCACATGATACTCAATCCTGCCAATGATGGCACACTATTCACTGATCTACAGGTGGTGGCAACATACCCAGATGTGCAGCAATGCAAAAAAAAAAAGTCAGAGAAGAAGAATGCAAACTTGATAGATAGATTTTAACAATACTGGATTGAAAATTGGCTTTGCAGTTGGTTTTTTTTTTAGGATGAAAATGCATTTTTCTTGTTTATCAGGCCTCAAAGATAAACACTGTGTTTTGGTGAGCAACACCCAATGTATAAAGTGCAATACTAAGGTTAGTCCAGCTGATGTCGCCATTTTGACCGCACATTGGCTCCTTAGTGCTTCAGTGGTTCTCAAAGCTTAGTCTCCACAATCACCACTAGTTTATAAAAATCATGTATCATCAGCCTATGAATTTGATGACTGAATAATTCTGTGGTTGTGACTCTGGTCATTCATTTGTGTTGTTAGACCTTGAAGAAGAGGAGGATCATAATGATTTGGAGGACAGCGGGTATGCAGAGGCCAGGCAGGACTCCCACACTGCTGAACAAGAGGAAAACTGGGAGGCAAATGTTTGATCTGGAGGATGGAGCTTTGTTTTCAGGACAAGTAGGTGATTTGTTTAGATTTAATAAGGGAAATTAGAAGTAACCAAAGGCTTTCCCTGCCTTACAGTGCAAGTTGAACTCACACATCCCGAGATGCACTGTTAAACTTTTGGATTTGTTAGATGGCTTGTTTGGACTGCAACTTTGTGTTTTGAGTATGAATAAAATGTCTTAAGGTGGGTCAATGAAGACAGAATATCCACTGGCCTCCAAAATATCACTGTACAGACTGATAACCACTTAGAAAATCCAAATGTAAAAATCACAATAAAACTCTAAATGTGAGAAAATGTTCATATTGTGAATGCTGTGAATTATACCACAGGTTGAAGGGGGCTCTGTATTTGCTGAGGCTTTTAAACGGTTTAATTCAGTGCAAGGTACACATTTGAAGCATCCAGTACACTTGTTAAGGAAGCAAATGTTGGTCGAAAGAACAAGTCTGTAACAGGTAACACTGGACAGTGTCAAAACAGCGCAGAACATCACTTTACAGGAGAATACGTCTTACAGTTTTATATAGACAACAGCTTCACAGAAGAGAAGAAGCAACCATGTTTGTAACAACATGTTAGGTACCAAGATGAACATACCTGTGACGCACAGGTAAAACAAGTGATTTTTATCCAAAAAGACAAAAAAAAAAAAAATCTGGTTGACATTTGGTAGCTATACTCTTAATACTGTCTTAACTATGTAGTGCGAATGTTTTTTTTACCCTAAACAATAAAATATTTAGCTAAAATATGGCACAATATCAGCAATGAAAGATTCAAAAACAAAGACACCGATATCCTATAGATGTGATTTTCAACACAGGACATTTAAACCATGCTGAACATAAAAAAAGACACACAAATACAAAATGAGAACACGGATTTACAGTTATACACTGATATTTGTGCAGATATCTGCTTTCAACAATAAGTAATGAGAACAAAATGACTCTACATGCTGGACAGCCTAGTGAAATTGTTCCTTCAGTGTCAAAATTTGAGATTAAAAGATGGCACAATATCAAATTAGGAAAAAGATGATTTGTCAAGTTCTGCACGCTAACAAAAGGACATCTTAATCATGCAGAACACACAAACATAAAAACAGAGAACACTGACTATATAGTTAAAACACCATACACTGATGACGCTTGTGCAGATATTGATATAACATGTATATAGTTTATCTAGAAGAGGCTGTATCCCACTTTTGCTATGGGTTATAACAGGAGACTGAAGATTGCAGATACTGTATAGTCTGTTCGCTAGTCATAATTTGTCTAGTATTGTCATTACAGGTTATGCATAGGCCTGAGAAGATCTGTGTACTTTGGCTAATTTGCTCTCAGTCTAAAAAACTGTAACCTAATCCCCTATTAGGTTAGAAATGCAAATGGTCTATATGCATGACACAAGCAGGATCTCAAAATTCTCAGTAGATTTATATTGTTGTTACATTAGATTTCTTTCTGTAGAACTAATCGTATATGAATCTGACTGCTTGACCCAACAGTTGATATGTTGCTACTGTTGTTTAGTGTTTTCTTCATGGCAGTGGGTTACTTAAACTAGTCTTTCACTGTACTGTATACTGCAGTGTTGAAATTGTCTATGCCTAACAGGAGCTTTGATTTGTTCACTGATATAAGCCACCCGGTCAACAGGCGAGCTCAGAGAAATATAGCTGAAAAGCGTAGATATAAAATAGATACGCATCTGAAACACTGGGATTTATACCCATTCAAGCGTATTTACCATAAGAGCCACTATTCTGTTCAGCATTTACTGCCCTACATAGGCAGAGAGCAGTAATTTACAGAAACAGTGATGTCAAGATAAAACAGGTTAGATGTTTTGAGGCTGGCTTGCAAAGTATGTAACACATACAAATATTGCAATACCTTTATTTTCAACTGTTTAGCCTGATTATTTTACCCCCAAAAAGTCATTGCCATAGATTCTGCACTCTGCATTTGGATTATTTTCAGGGGATGTGTAATGAAAACACAGTATGTACCAACAAAATGTGTTCTTTTAGATTTATTCCCCTTTTAAGCTAGTTTAATCAAGAAAATAAACTTTATTTTGATTATTTAGTTTATAGCTGATGGGAATCTGATTTGTATCTGTAAAACTAAATTCATAATTGAATTTACTATTTAGTACATTACAATATGTGACTTAGTGGCAGCTTAACTACACCAATATACACGACCTAACTCACTGGAGTGAAAAGCAAAAATGGAAGTCACTAAGGTCTGCTAAGCTAGTTACCCTAAGCAGTAGTTTGCTGTTTTTTTTCTCAGTCGTTTCTGTCTCATTTAGTTACGTGGAATAAGAAACTGAGTAACTAACAATATTTTCATTTACATATAACAAGGGCAAAAAGTGCATCTGTTTGAACTTCAGGCTAGGTGTGGCTATGTCCCCAGCTAACTTTCATATACGTAGCTGCATTGCCTTAGCTTCAAGTAGGCTGTATATGAAGGAGAAACCAAAGTGTAATTACCGCAAACCAAGGAGCAATACAAACCCAGAGTGCAGTATCTATACGGCCAGAGTGCAGTTTCTGTGTTTTGGTGTTTGAAAGCTCTTTTTTAACAGGAATTTTGCATTTCTACAGTATTGTTTTGGTGATACAGCAAAGCAGATTTCAGAAGGTCAGATCTGGGTCTCAACTGAGTTTTGACCAAATACATTGTTGATGCTTTTTGCTTGTGTAGGGCAGATAAGTACTGTAGGATTTTCTACAACAATCCTCAGCAGATAAGAGCAAAGAGGGACCTCTATTATTACAAGTAAGCAAACTGTCGTATTCTCTCATTTTCTCTTTGAAAGTACCAACAAAGCATTTCTCACAATAGATCATATATCCATCCCTCATCCAAGATAACAGGATAACGGTTACTCAGTGTTTCCCCTACCACTAGCTTGTGGGGAAGGAGGAGGAGACAAGTTGACATCTTGTTACGGTAAGTGCAATAAAAGCTTTCCAACAACTGTTATAAATCCCTCTAAAACCAAAGACTGACGTCAACCCCAACCATCTGAAAGTCGGGCCAAAATAGCAGTGTAACAGTGGCGAGGACACTAGCAGCTCTGCTGCTAATGTCGGGGAAGGTAGTCCTAAGAGCCGTAGCAGTTCTCCTGCTGTTACAGCTACAAAGAGAGCCGACACCCCCCCTACCCCCCACCCCCCCTGTCAAGGCAGTCAACCTAGGGGAGACACTGTGTTACTACTAATACAAGTAGTCTTACTACATAGCAGACACATAACCACACTCACAGCCCGCGTTCACACATCTAATAGCTCAAGTCTGACGCCTCGTCTTCATAGTAAAATATTCTCAGCTCCAAAACACCGACTGTTGTTAGAGCGCCAACAACTGCAGCTTATAGGCTAATATTAAATAGAACATCCTGTTTAAGAAGGACGTCTAAAATAAACACTGAGGCAAAAGGAATGTATTGAAAACGTATGGCATACTCCTCTTCAGTGTAGATCTCCCTTCGAGTCAGTCCTTCAGTCCTCCATTGGAGATGAAAGGTTAATCATTTTCTTCCGGTCACTAACAGTTTATGATTTGGGGTTGGATGCTGGGTGACAAAGTTGACCCCCAGAAAGTGAGGTGTTGGCAGTTTCTGTGACATACGTTAAATGATTTGCACAATCTGGTCAATGTATCAGTTTCCTTAATTCACAGCTGTGTGTGTTTACATTGAGATGATAACTGTCCACCTCTGCCAGTTAAAAATCTGCCAGGAAGCTACTGTGTCAAACGGCAGATATGAACACAGGAGGGCACTGTTGTAATGTCAACCTTTCAAAGGGTGATCAGGTTAGACACCATGCTGATCAGGTAATGAGCTTTAGGAATGGAGATTGAAATGGACACAGCCTTGTTTCCAATTTTTTGGATGTGAGCAGTGTCAGTCCATCATAAAGGAGGCTGTAGGTCTAACGCTTTATCACCACCTGCTCATACGCTCCAGCTCCAACCCTAGGGGGACAAGAAAGGATAAAATTAACCATTGTATGTAATTACAGACTCAGACATTACAGAGTAAAGCTCACAACTTATAATGCATCTTATTCTATTTTCTATTGTTAAAATGTTTCTCAAACTACACCAAACAAGGGCACTAAAGAACATCTGGTGATATTATCTCTTGTTGTTGTCAATACCTCCAAAGCAAAGAGCAAAACCAACAGCGTATCGATCCTACTAACAAGTATTGTCTGCGTATCCAAAGACCGGTATACTGTAGCTTCTTCTTCTGCCACAGAGCTCCATAGTTGTCCAAGAACTATTTAAGAACCCATCATTGAGCCACACTTTTGCAATGGGGGACTTATCCCTTCATTACAATGAACATGTGCATTGCAGTTTATTTTTTAGTCACATCTCATACACTGCCCTGCTGGTTTAAATACTCAGTAGCTTGTATTAATCCACAGCTGAAAATAGTCCCCTGAATAAGCACTATTTACTCCCATTTGAGTGATATTTGCTAAATGCTAGACTGTCAACCTTTTGAGTTTTTAAAAAACAAAAACTATATTTATGACCAATTTTTATATCTTCAGTTGAAAGCAGTGAGCTTGGGAATGAGATGTGCAGACAGGCTGCACTAGAATACCAGACAAAGCTGGAATCATCATTGATAATTAAATCTACTACTAATGACCCATTTCAGCTACACCAAGGAACAAATCATGTAAAGTGGCCTCAGTTCAGTGAATATCTGGAGGCTTGTGAGGCTCACCTGGTGGGAAGGTGATGGCTTCCAAGGGCTGTACTTCCCCCAGGCCCAACAAACAGACGCAAGCCTTCCTCTGAAACAGACGCACATGTGGTAATATTCAGTCAGTACAGAGAACACCAGCATCCTCCTGTATAATTCTTGTCATGAAGAGAAGCCAGTTGCTAGGCAATCTATAAATAATCACATATTGACAGCAGCTTTCTTTTCCTAGCTTTAAGCAGGATGAGACCTTGAATACAAAACAAAGTACACAGCTCATGCTCATGGGATGACAGAATATTGTCAAAATGAGACCAACCTACAGACATGGTAATTCCAAAAAAAAAGGCCACACTCTGTGCGTCTTTGTGTGTGCGATTTACCTTCAGCACTGGAGTCCAGTAAGCTGGGTGTGAAATCTTGACTTTGAAGAATTTTTTCCACAACATCATCAGCATCCACCCGTGTGTCATCCATTCTCTTTAGCTGAGACTCCATGGAGTCTTGTTTCACTGGATGTCTGACAGAAAGATATAGCAGAATCATTTTGTGTCTATTTGACCACTAATGGTTTCCACTGCAAACTAAAGTGCTGTTTCTTTCCTGAACTTGACTTTTCATTTTGTGCTTATCTGGGATGAGGTTGACCAGGGAGCCATGGGATTCAAATTTAAGCAGTTGGAAACGATGCCCACTTTAGTCGACCCATTCTTATTAAGTGCTTTTGCTAGTGGCGCCAAACTTACCAGGGCCACTTGCTGCTGCGTTTTTCAGTCGTCGTCTCTTGGAACAGATATTCTCCTATTTTAATGAATCCAGCTGTCGTGTTTTAATCATGCTATGCGCCCCTAAATGATTGTTTATTGGGCTCTGAACACTTCCAAAACATGGGTGACCTACAACTCTGTGCTGTACACTTTGTGTACAGTGAATAGACACACAGTAGGCACTAAGGCGGTTGCTGCTCTGCTAACATGCTGCTCATAAACACAATGACTAACTTTTTTTTTTATACACAAGAGCCCCTGTTGACACCACATGATGAAACCACAAATACTCTTCCGCTGTTCTGCTTCGCAGCATTTCACTGCAGGGCAGCTGCTTCCTGAAATGTAACACAGGTCTCAGGTGTGATTATGTCTACAGTTTACCTTGCCTACAATAACTGCCCCTCTAATGTGTACACATTATATTATCTACAATAAAATGTTATCGCATTTCTGCTCATTAAATATTACTATGAGAGGAATCGCATCTCCTTGTGATGCTTTACTTGCCAAATTACCTGTTGAGTCGTTCACAGGATGAGGCACTCCGTACTGGTGTGCCTTGTGGGTTGCTAGTGGTGGCGGAGGAGACTGGGTGTTCAGGGAGTGCAGGACAGGGTCTGGACTCTTTGTCTCGGTCCTCGCTGGGTTCTGGGATGCTGCCGATGCCCGTTGAGGCGCTGCCCACTGAATGGTTTCTCCGATGGCTGAACTCTGACATGCTGGATGAGCGGGAGTGTCCCGTGCTGTAGCCTGCGAAAGAATGATTTTAAAACTATACAGTAACAGTTCTTCAATAATATTCTGTTACTTCTGAGGTGCCTTGACATTTTTAGGTTAAACTGATCGTACCTTTCCTCTAAAAGTCTCTCCCACTAGGCTGATGCAACCGACTGTCAGTAATGTTAAGTAAATGTATGCCCTGTGAACCTATGAAGTTGTAGCATTCATAATATTACACATTGATGTAGTAATGGCACCAGTGGTCCAATCTGTATTTAACACATTGATGAAAGAAGATAAATAGAAAGATACAGAGAAAGAAAGATACAGATTTACCAACACCAGAATTAAAATACTAGTTCACGAGTCAATAATCAGCATTTATACAGTATTAGCTTTTCTGTTAAAACCAATTTTGCTGTCCTGCAGACCTGATTTGCAGTGTGTAATGATTTAGCAGTTCAGTAGAGCTGCGGTGACACCCACACACTCACGTGCTGTTCATGTCTTCAGTGAGCCATTTAAAGCAAAAGAGATCTCAGGAAATGAGTTCATTACAGCCAAGAAGGAGAAAACTTCACTCCCACTAATACGAGGTAAAGATAAATCTATCAAGAGTTACTTGTGGCAGGAAATACGTCTTCAAATTCAGAATTAGAGGGCCATTAGAGCTGTTCTCTGTGCATCTCTTCATTTCCTGTGATCTTTTATTACAGTCATCTGATCTGCCTGTAATGGAAACTCGAGCTTCTAGTCTGAACTGCAGTGAAGTGTCACTGGAAAAATGTTTTCTCATTTCCCTCCTGCTTAGTCAGAGGGTTTCCTCAGTTTGATCTTCCACACACATTTCCTCCAATAAAAAAATGATTTTAGGAGAGTAAAAAATTAGTGTTATGTAGCTGAAGCTGATAACAACTGGTTTTAGTTTGGAAAGTTACATTTGTTTTATTACATCTGGTCTGTATGATTGTCTGCCATCCATGTCAGGCCCACAACAGCATTTTCTTTAGATGTGGGGTGTCCCTACCTGAAAGTTTGGACTGTTGGCTGGCGTAGCTGGATGTACGGGAATGGCCGCAGCCCCCCAGCTCATCAGAAACAACCGGACACTTCCCTTCACGACTCTCTGCTGGACAGAGGAAAAGACAGACGGGGGATGACACATTCCTGAAAGTTCAACAAGAATCTGTTCTACTGCAAAAAATGATCAAAAATACTACATGTACGGATTTTATTCTTCCTCTTACAGTCAGAAAGAAACTAGTGCAAAGTAAATACGAAACCAGTCGAGGTGCAGTCTGTGTGCTTAATTATTACCAGGCTCGTTCTCAGCTGAACAAAGTGATCCAACTTGTGTCTGAAGTGATGATGTGGTTCGTGGTTGATTGTCATCAACCGGAAATAAAACAGCAACACAGTAAAAACATGAAAATAAATCAGCCTGCACTGCACGCTGTGTTTGTAAAATGTCCATTATATGTGTCAACACACTTTGCAGATTAGCCTAACATAACCACAAACTTTGGGTCCCAGATACTGAGCTCCGTCTCAACCAGACAACTTTCGATTTAGACCACAGACACAAACCCAGTTTCTGTTTTGCTACTTATAGAGAACATAGTGATCTATTTCATACAGCCTGGATCTTATCAATGTGCTGCTGATTCGTAGTTTATTGCTATCAACTGTCAGCAGTAGAACCACATTGAAAACTCCCCTCTCTGCCTCCCGCACACTTTCCCTCAGTTCAGCTTCCATGAGCTAATGAGCGAGTGTCCACAGTTGGCAAATGTGTGGACACAGCATCAGATTTGCTCAGGCAGGAATAATCACATTTAGAAGAGTGTCTGGGAATCACAGGGTAACTCCTGATGTGATGCCATCACAATATTTGGTTCATGATAACCATGTAAGAGACAGTTCTGCAATCTAAAGGAAATCTTCTGCAATACACAATATCTTTGGAAACTGAAATTGTCTCATTCTGTTACATGACAGTTCTGCCAGCTGAGGTGGAACATTGTGTATAATTGTGTCTTAAGTTTGAGCCTTTTTAAAACATGTGCGGCAACATGAACACATGCACCTTCCTTTTAATGTCAAGCAGTCAAAACTGGCAAAAGACTGAGCTGGCAGAGAGGGGAAACATTTCAGAGTTCAGATGTCAGCATAGGTGGGTCAAAAATGTATTCCTCGAAAATCTTGTCTGAGATCTCAGAGTGAAAATAAAAGAATCACATCTGGCCAAGTTGCCAAGCCCAACAGCTGTGTAAAATGCAATATGCCAGTGTGCAAATGTTGAATCAACATTAGAAATCATTAACCCCTGTATAAAATTCAAATAATTATTTTGTGCAAAATTATGAGGATAACATTTATTATTAATAAAAACTACTGATTCTAATATGAGTTATGTTTGACCCACTTATGGAAGAGTGTCGTTTCACATGACCTCTGCATCTATAGCTAAACAAAATATCTCATTAGATTAACTGTCCAACTCCTGCTCGTCTTAGAGGACAAGGAGACATGAAGTTATCAAAACAAATCACAAATTTCTCATAATGGACCAAACCTCCCTGATCACACACGCTGCAAACATGCACAACTGAGGCACGATGATGCTGACAGGAAAGAGCATTGTGTACAGCAGAAAAATACACATGTAGGGTGCACATGCAAACACACAACCCCCGTTGACAGACTTGCACACAGTCCTATTTTTAACCATGTAAGAGCCTACAGGGTCAGAGCAGATTGTAGTTAATCTAGAGGAGAGCTAGTTTAAATTATACATGAAAGAGCTGCACTACACTCTGAAGCTTCCAGGAGGAACAAGCATTCAACACTGTGATGTGTTCACACATGAACACACACAAAAAGCAAAAGAGAGAGAGGGTGAAACAAGGGAGACAAATGTAGCAGAAAGGGACAGCTGCAAGAGAAATATTTTCATAGTAGTGGATGGGAGATAAACAGCAGTTACATGAAGCGGAAATGCATCACACTGTAGAGACGTGAGTGCACACACACACACACACACACACACACACACACACACACACACACGCATACACATGCACACAAAGAAAATCAGACATGGGTTATCAGATTGATATCTGCAGCTTAACTAAAGAACTTGCCAATACAAAAACCTCAAGGTTCTACTTCATAAAGTTGGAGTAACTGCATCATGATCACATGTGGTGTATGTATGCTTACATACAACATACTACAGGACACTATAGTAAGATGTGGTACTTGGTGCTATGTGTTGGAGTTTTTGAGTTCAACAACCAACCTGCGGTGTGCACCTGCTGTCACATACAGCTTTTCTTACCAGTTAACTGGTACACCAATAATCCACTGCTTTATATCAGATTGAATGTAGATGTTTATTTGTAATCTTAGTGGTAAATAAGGCTTCCCTCTTGTAGCTGCTTCCAGCCTTCCAGTCATTTACCCATCTAAAACTTTTAATAATGTAAAGCAACATCAGGCAATGTTCAGTTTGTATTAGCAATGAGGACTGAGTTTGCTTTCAAACTTGGTAGAGACAAAAGGATGGGGTGGGATATGTCAAGAAGTCAGAGGTAATGCTACAATTAATGATAAAAGTGATGTTCATTTACTTGCTGTAAACTGCCAAAGGTGTTAAAGAGCAAAATTAGATATAAAAGAGTACTCAGACCAGACTCAAACAGAAGGTATTACTTACAGTAAATGATGTCCTCTCCTGATCTGAATTTAGACAGGAAACTTGGACTATAACAAACAAATTCAGTCTCTTATTTTGTTTTCAGCATCATGGGCAAGATCTGATATCTGAAACAGCTACATTGAATAGAAACTGATGTTACAATAACGATGAGCAATGACGTAATGTTGAGCAAATCTACTCATGCAGAGTGAGCTTTCTCTACAGTGTGCTTGTCTACAGCACACAACTCTGCAGATGGGATCCTGTTTCAGCCTTGTGACACAATCCAAAATGTTGGGAGCATATAAAGAGGTAAGATCTTTATATACATTCTGTGGTTAGGAGGGATATTTTAGTTTTCCCGTAAGTTGGTGGAAATATATACTCATCATTTCAATGTAAATCTATACCAGTGATTACCAGGAGCATTCTTTACCAGGTCCCTGTAAAATGGCATGACTAAGCAGAGCAGAGGAGTGTAATGTGGTGTGGCCAGTCTCACCAGAACAGCCTTTCTGTGAGTCTCCTCCCCTCCTCTCCTCCAGCAGGCTCTCTCCGTCACCCTGGATCCCAATCACTGTGGCTGTGGAGGGAGGCCTGAGGACAGAGGAAAGACAATGAGGCTTTATTTGCTTTCTTGTATTTCAATGTGTCAGGTATTTAAATCAATCTGAAAAAAAGCAAGGGTAAGTGATAAAGACAAAAACGGGGAAATGGGGAAAGTATTAAAAAATATAGTTTAATCAAGGGAAAGACCATTCAGGTCGTAAACTACTACCATTCAAAACAGCATTCAGCTTTTGACATAAATACATGATACAGATTGCTGAATAATTTTTAGGTCAAGTTTTGCCCTTGGGTTAAGCAGCATGTATCTCTAATGATTCATACTTTAACTGAAAACTGTTTCTACTAGAGGAATTAGTACGATTATTACTTGCAGAATGAAATCAGTCAGTGCTATTGACATGTGAAAATCTGATTATCTAACAGTTACTTGGGCTTGCATAATCCTGTATTGTTTGATTCCCATGAAACTTTCCCAAGTCCGAGAAATCACAGTGTTGACAGCTGTGAGGACCACACCTTCTTGGAACTGCTCTCAAACTAATGCAGTCAGCAGCAGATTTGATGTCACAACTTTGGCAAAGAATTGTTTAAAAAATGGACCCCTATAGAGACTGAGTAAGATTAAGTAATCAACAACGCACTGCTTAAACTACACACAGAAGAGCAAAGAGGACATGGCTTTTAGAGTGTAGCACAGTCAAGGTCAGTGGGTTCTGGTTTCTCAAAGGTAATATAAATATCAAAATTTGGGAAGGTTCACTTTCCCAAGAATACTCAAACTCAGTGCAATCCTTAATTCATAAGCGTTTTACAGTCAAGATTTTCAACTGACAGAACTACAAGTCTGAAAACTGACACCAACCCTGACTGACCCAATACAGTATCAACTGCAGACGACACCAGATTTAATACCATACCATACCAAAGGCAGAAAAATGTTACTTTAACTTACGTTTTAAAACAGGGATCTCCTGACATGAGATGTGTACTGATGATTACCTATGACAAGAAAAAGATATTGGTTAATTGATTCAGGTTTGACTTGCATTCAAGGTTTCCATTAGTGTGGATTCTTTGTTCAAAGAAAAAAAAAGGTGAAAGGTGTTTTGGTTCAGCATAGTTGTACTAATGAATCAAATATACAAACTCCAAAACTCACAGGACAACTGCAGTTTAATCAACTAATCTTAAAAAGCTATGGGAAAATCTGCACCCACTGATCAATTACAAATGTAACGTGAGGATTTTTAGCAGTTTTTTTTCTTGTAG
Organism: Seriola lalandi dorsalis; assembly: GCF_002814215.2. NCBI lineage: Eukaryota > Metazoa > Chordata > Actinopteri > Carangiformes > Carangidae > Seriola > Seriola lalandi. The sequence continues at coordinate 7,349,752 of NW_019525437.1, forward strand.
GGGTTTTGTCACACATTAGAGGTTGTTATAATTCTTCATGAAATGCAGCAGATACTAGCAGGGTTAAGGCCAAATTCAACATTTTCCAATTATTTTCCAGATTTCATCAATGGTTTCATCTCTGGCTACAATCTAATGGACTACCTGGGCACCTGGCCATTGTTACTGTCAATGCTAGATGTTTATGCAAAAACCTTTTCCCTGCCTCGTTCCCGGTTAAGAAAAATACCATGCTTATATTCAAAACAGCAGAGTAACCTCCTAAAGGAGTCAAATCAGGGTGCTGTGGATGCTTTACTGTTGCCTCAATGTTACCTTGAGAATGGAATTATCCTGACGAGTATTTTTGGTATCGTAGCCTTCCAGCAGACATCTGCGGGTTGTATTCCCTGAGCCGGCAAACTCTGCTAAATTCAGATCTGCAAAACCAAGCTGAAGGAGAAAGAATGACAAGGGGTGAACTTTGTTTTCTCTCAGGAGACTGATCTCCTGCTCAGTCAGCAATGTGACAATCTATAGATGTGAAAAGACAGGACTCAGAGTGAGAGAAACTGAGAAACTGAACAATATTGACACATCTTCTAAATCATTTTTTCTTCCATAACAAGCTGGTAACATTCTGCAATTTTAACATTGAGGGAATATAATAATTACATACATAATTACTTTCAAACAGTGGAAGGGAGAACACATGATAATGTGATAATGAGCCAACCTGCAGGCAGTGAAGGCCATCTGTTTGCTATGGGCTCAAAAGGCTAACTACATCAATATGGATGATTACTGTAAATGTAGGTGACCTGGAGGTTGGGTTAGGATATGGGGGTTAGATAACAAGTATGTGAGCATATTACCTTTGCATATGCTTTCCCACCCTTCAGTTCCTGGAGAGGAGAAGCATAAACATTTAAATTAAAATGTTACACAAAACGTTTAAAATCCTCAAGTCTCAAAGCTTCATTTGAGTATGATTTAGTTAAAAAGAGTCAACACCATCTGCCCCTCACACGTGTTTGAGATCTAACTAAATTCCAAAATACTTGGCTACATACAGATAAAAGTGAAGAGATATATAAACAATGTGTATGCACAAAAAACCATGCATGTGCCATTTTCCAAGTAAGACGTAACCTTAATCAATTTGCTTAGGTGTTTTTCCAATCTCCCTAACTGTGTTATCATTTTTGAAAATGATGATTGAGATATTTCAGCAATGGTTGTTTACAGATATATGCGATAGATTAATGGTATGGGTGCTATAAATAGCCGCAGCTGTGATAATGGTTGACAGTTGCTCTGATTTCATTTCTACATCCATTTATGAAAAACTGCAGGAGTGGAAATGAGGTTTGTGCATGTGCGCCCTCTTCCACAATGACTGAGATTTACAAAAAGAACCAGGCCCACATTGGTTTTATAAATCTCACAAAAAGAATGTGTATGCATATTTCTGTCTTTCTGTGTACACACTAGTTTTAGTCATAAATTTACACAGACTTTGATGCATTTGGACCCAGAACACAGACACAACATGGACACACAAGAAGCATTTACTAGGGAGGAAGGCCTGTTTAGGCTTATTCATTTCTTCGATTTTACTGCTGTTTTTAGCCTTTACATCCATAAAAACTATGTAGAACGACATGATTAGACTGCACCGAGCACATTCATGTTAAATGCTAAAGGTTAAGGGATAGCAAAAGGATAGGAGGCAAAAGATCTCACATTGATGAGTCTGTTTTTCTTCAGAATGCTGTGCTTGCTAACTGCACTTTTAGAGCTCAGGTTTCACTCTCCAGTTTCAATTTAGCACATAAAACTGTATGTAACCACCAGCAATATTATTTTGACACTGACATGCCCAGTAGACTTTACTTTGTCTGCTGCATCTTTAACCTGATATTGTTTGTTCACATGCATGCATCAACACTAGTGGAGCTCAGCAGCCACATATTGTACCTTTCTGACCGATACACGACACACACAGGGGTCCAGTACACCTGTCCCTGCATTGGCACTCATCTTGCAGGGGAAAGAGAACTGTTTCCTCCATCGAACACAATTGGCCTGCACTGGCTCCCTGTAAGAGGAAATCACAAACACATCTTTAGGCACAAGCTAAGGTCAAAATTACATGGAGCACGGACTGAATGTTGTTGGCTTTAAGTCAGTTTTAAAACTGGATTTTACAAACTTTGAACAAACAGCTTTGAGAAAAAGTAGCATATCGGGTAATTCTGTCAGATTCAACAGGTAGAAAGAGTCACAAACACTGGCAACACTGGGATTTCATTCCTTATGGAGCTCAATCATTAGAGCATGTCACCATACAACTGAAAAGCTGGTTCGTTTCCTTTAGCGGTTTGGACAACTCGCACTATAACCACTGATTAACTGTTTGGCTCAGAACCAGAATCGTAATGCATCATGTACTGCACATGGGAAAGGATGTTTATTACTTTAAGGGCTGCACAATCAATCGAAATATAATCAAAATCGTAATAAGAAAAACTGCAATATCCAAAATGCAGGAGCTGCAAAAGATCACAGGAGCTGCAACTTTTTTTGATAAAAGGTAAAATATGTCACAACATTGTTGTGCATTGTTATCACCATAAGCACTGTGGTACTACAGAGACACCCCAGCCTACAAATCATACTCTCCATGCAAAAAGGAACATGTTTGTTTGGTACAAGACACAACAAAATTAACACCATTATTATTATTCTTTTTTTTTCAGTGAAAATTAAAAAATGCATATTGTTCAGCTCTTTTTAAAACACACACACACACAAGAAAAAACACTTAGGTATCAAACCTCAAAACCTTTTAGTTCTGACTGAAATGTATCCATAGCACGGGATATTAAGAGACTCTCAGTATTGAATAGTATCAAATTCTGTTACTGAATTATCTTGCTTACTTATTCTCGCATCAGATACTGACGCTCGGAAAAAGTGTTTCTGGAAACAAATGTTTATATTGTAAAAAAAAAATGTTTTGTATCGTTCCAGACAAAAAGTAATGTATTCACAATAGTATCAAGAAATTTAAAGCCACACGCAGCCCTACTCATGCAGCACTATTCACAACCACACACACTGTCATTTCATCAATTTTAATATCACTATTACATAACAATGAAAACCACTTGGGCTGAATGACTACTGGATTAACAGCGCTCACATCTCTTCCCTGCTTAAGGCTATGGACTCAAACTGCCAATATATGCTCATGTGCTTATCCTCAGATTCCTCTCGCCACTTCATAAATGATCTAATTAACTACGGTCATGTTTTCACCTATTGATTCATGTAACTTGGTGCCAAAGGTTATAGCGGTGGGTGTGGCTTGTATCGGCATGGGAGAAATAGAGAAATGCACATCCTCCAGCAGAAAAGGAGTTAAAATGATTGTGAGATGTAGCCTACTCTCAGTGAAAGGATGAGATGAAGTGAAAGAGAAAGACGCGCGTGGGCAGCATTACGATAGCCCAGATGGCCTCTCTTTCACTGGCATCGTCTTCTCTCCCACTCACCTAACCAACTCCCTTCTGTTAAGACAGCCCACACGCCATTCATTTTGAAAGTCTGTGCTGGATTTCAATGCAAGAGAAGCAAATCTGACAAGTGTATTCATCGGAAATAGTGACAAAAGACTGAGGACACATGCATAATAGCTTATGCATTAAAGATAGCATAAGATAAAGAAAAAATGATTAACACGGTGTTGGGATCACTGTTGAGACGGTTGAGAATTACTGTATATACAGGCCTATTTTGCACAGTATAAATAAAAAGCAGCAGATGTGTGACCAAAGTTTTACAAACACTGACTTCATCCTGAGGTCGAGAAATATCAGAGTCAACTCCCAGAGTCGGAGAGGGAACTCCCAGCCAGCTGGACACTGTGTGCTTCAGGAATTCTGGCTTGATTACATGCACTGTAGCTCGCAGCAGTTCTCAGCACAGCAAAATCCCATTAGTGAGCGTGAGTAAGTCCAGTTTTAAGCACAAGCAGAGGTCGTCACTCTCTTCTCTCTACATGGGTCACATATCTTGTTAAACTACAGCTGTTTTCCTTTTAAAGGCAGCTGCGGTCAGACTTCGCACATAAACTTCGCTATCCAGAAAACAAATCTATGCATTTGATGCAAGGCTTTCCTGTGTCAAAATGCAACGAAAGCATCAACTCTGAATTTGTCATAAAATGCAAACTTATATAACAAGAAAAACTTGTTTGGGCTGAAACAATGGCACAGCCCTGATGAAAACCAACACCGAAGGGAAAAAAGGCTAATAAAACAACAATCTCCACTTCCCTTAGACTCACAGTTAGGATGACTCAAAGGGTGTCAGAGGAAATCTAGTTTGGGGTGTCTCACAAATCAAACTGCTGCAGAAAAATGTGATTTAACAACCCTCAGACTTGTGATCACATCTTCTTCTGAGTAAAATCTATAGGCTAAGACATAAAAACAACAAAGGGCTGGAGTGTAAAGCACTACAGAGGCAGAACAGGATGTTTTCATTAGAGCCAAAACTTCACTGTCTGGGTTATGGAATTAAAAGAACCTCTTATAGTCTGTCTTATTTAGCTGGAGTAGCTGCTCACATGGGAAGAAAGATCCAGAGAAAATTGTAGCTATTTAAAATGCCATGACCTTAGATGCATCCTGATTCAGAAAGTCCAGCACACACTGGACCTTTCTGTTTAGCCATTTTATAAGAGCTACTAACTGTAGCAAACAGAGGGCTTGTTATATAATCAGGGTGAGACCATCTAATCTGTACAGCCTCCCTCCAAAACAATGCTTTTCCCTTTGCCCAATGTTAGAAGCCTGTCTAATTTATGAGTGAAAGCCCAAACAGGTTACAGAAGAGAGGATTGTCTTTGTCTCAACTTGACAGCAATAATAGCATTAACACTGATGTGGAGCCCAGAGTGACACTGAACAATTGGTATAGTTCATTTCCTTTCATTGCCAATTATCTCTCTTCTCTTTAACAGACAATTTTATGGCCTGTATTTTGTAAAGCAACACATTTTCAGCTTCATTCGCCATCCTGCAGTGGTTCCAAATCTTTTCTGTCTGACATTCCCACGGTCCCTTCAGGTGAGCTCAAGTATCCTTTCACTGACACCACCTGTAATGTTCATTCTAACTTATTTGAAACTGGATGTTATTTCAAACTATTATTTTAGTGTGAAATAATATATAATTAGATGTAGTCATATACTATTGTTGTATATACAGTATTTACAATATTTTTGTCATACACAACAGGGTTACACGATTTTGAATTTGTACTAGTACCACTCTATGGGTCAGAAGCTGGATGTTTCAGCCATTTATCCATTAGGTTTAGCAAACTAGCTTGACTCTTTCTTGTCTCAGTTTTCCAGCGACTGACTGACAGGAAAATGACACATCATGTGCAGTCGGCCTGAAATAGCTGGGAGTTTACTACAATAGTTATTGTCAAGTCCCGGCCTCTCAGTTGTGAGGGTCTGCAGCTTTCCTGTGTCTTAATGCAATAATAATCACACGTATGTAACATAAGGACGTCACCGTGGGTTTTTATGAAACTGTAATGGGCATTTTTCACTATTTTCTGAGATTGTATAAATCAAATGATTTAGCAAGAAAATAGTCTTGAAGAATGAAAATAATTGTTTGTTGCAGTCCCACATGCTTAATCTATAATGTGACAGTGATAGAAGCTAATCTAACTGTAACTTGTGAGTGAAAGAGAAGAGAACTGTCTTTGATGGTTTCAACTTGACAGCAATAATAGCATTATCATGACACTGCTGTGGACCCAGGGGTGACACTTAATAATGATTATAAGTCATTTCCTTTCATGCCACTATTTCAATTCAGGGCTGCAACAGTTAATTGAGTAATTGATTAGTAGGTGGACAGAGAATTAATCAGTAACTATTTTGAAATCTGAATAGTTGTTTAAGGCAGTTTTTAAACAGAAGTGTCAAATATTTGCTGTTTCTTCCTTCTTCAGGTTGATGCTTTTCTTTCTCTTCTGAATATCTTATGCTTCTGGCCAGACAAAGCAAGACATTAATGACATCACCTTGGTTAGTGGAAAATTATAATTTCTCTATTTACTGTCCTTTAATAAGCAAAACAATTAATCGATAATAACAACCTTCATTCGTTGCAGCTCCACACTCCTCCCAATCATTTACACAGAAACGTTTTCCAACTATAAGACAGAAGTGATTTGAGACAGTATTGTCCTACTATAAATGACTTTTGAGGATGTACAGCTATACACTGCCATTAAAAACTAGTGGACATCGCCCGATCAGTTATAATCAATAACGGGTTGACTAAGCAAGTGAGTCAAACACCTTCCTTTCACCTACTTGCATGATAACTTTACGACCAGATAGGGACCAAAAGCAATCCAGGACATAACAGACAATATCGATTGTGCTGCAATAGCTATACAGGAGTGACATTTAGCTTTATAGCAGTTATGTGTCAAGTCAATGAATCAATCCACAACCCAGCGAGGAAGTTCGCCTGAGAAAGACGATGTCGTGTTGAACATGAAGAAAATGCCAACTAATTAACGGATATTTCTGCACTAGTTGTTACATTTGCAAATGTATGTTTCCGCCAGTCAATGCTAACATATAGTTTACAATACTGCCCAGCTGTACTCAGTTAGAATAGCTTTGAGTGGACAGTAACGTTGAATTTGAACAACTAAAACACCGTTACAGTGGTAGACAACTGACAGACGTTAGCTCGTTTAGGTTAATCTCGTAGCCTGCTAGGTCTTAGCTATGAACGTAGTTTAATAGGCTGAAGCTACTAAAATAGTTTAACCCTGCGTGTTATAGAAAATACTCCTGTTAGTGTTATATAAAACAGTATTAAAACCAAACATCCTCACCGAGAGGACTCCTCGGAGAAGCCGCCGTCCAGCAATCTGACTTTACAAAAGAGGACACCGTTGACAAAGGGGACCGACGAGAGCTCGTCCAGCTGAAAATCCACCTTGAACTTGAATTTCTTCTTTTTCATCATCATTAAATCCATACACAGACTCAGTACTGTTGAGAAGATGCTCTAATCTCGCCTGTCGCTGACATTACAGCCCCATTGTGTTGTGGCACAGATACAGTGTAGTGTTGTGTTGTGGGAGGATGGTGAAGCTGCTGGTGACAACAGTCACATTGAGTGACGCGAAGAAGGAGAGCAACTTCCTCTGTTGGATTTTCAAAATAAAGGCACCTTTTTCTTCTTAGCTTTAATATTTATATTGTTAAAGATTCATACCACTTATCTAAAGCTTGTATGAAAGCACATAATTTCAAATGGGCCTCAGCCATGTTCATGTCCTTCTTAGACCCAGTTCTTAGTTTATTAGGAACACGTAGCTAAAACTAATGCAGTCTAATGTCTAACATTGCTGCAGTAAATCCTACCTTCATGAAAGTTGAACTGTAGTGCATTATACAGAGAGGTGTGTCTGCTGTTTATCCTACCCACATTGGGGTTAGGGTTAGGGGTTCACAAAATAATAAAAAAACACCTGTCATCATAACACAATGCAGGCAAAACTGCAGACTCCAAAATGTTCGTACAGTTGAATAAACACTTCTTTAACACATCTTCAACAGAATTAGTGTAACATTGTCCACTTATAATCATCTCTCAGAAAAGCTTAGTCAAAATTCATTTTTGAAAATGCAAAAAGTTATTAAGCACTCAGTATTACCCCCTATACCTAACATCACAGCTTCCAGTGTTTTTAGGCAGCCAATCCTCCTTCTACAACATTTCTGAATCAGTCATATTCATCGTCCATGTGATCCAAAGTTACAGGAAATGGTTAATCACATCTCACTCAAAGAATAACAAAAATGTTTAGATACCACTTTGTTTTTCTGTTATGTTTCACGGTTATCTGTGCTTTTATTTTGAAGTAAGTATAAATGTAACGGATGTACTGTGATGTCAGCTGTTACCTTGATTGTAGTTCAATAAAGCCCGCCTCCTCCCTGTATCGCCCCCTGGCGACAGTCAGGACAACAGCAGCACTGATTGATCAGCTAATAACAACAAAGTGAAACCAGCTGCTGTTACATAACATTTGCCGCCACCTTGTGGTACAATGTAGCCACTGCTATGAAAAGAACTTTTGAAGACAAATATTTTACACACTTCAAATTGTTTTTTACTTCAAAGCCATCCGTCATATTTATATGTTATATTGATATAGTTATTTATCTATGCCTCCTAATATTTTTTCTTGTGCAATAACCAATATTATTCTTACACCGGCACACAGCAACAACAACAACAACAACAACAACAATAAAAGTAATATTAAGAATGTATTATAATAATAATAATAATAATAATAATAATAATATCAGTCTAACATTTGGCATCTTTGGAAACTCTCGGATCCACACTAGGAGGATTTTAAAACTTTGTTTTTTAAAAGTTTGTAAAAATAGACCAGGATGGAAAAATAAGAGTTTAAGAGATCAATCTGAGATCCAGTTGATCGGATTTCCTCTTTTAAATGCTAACATTTCCTTGGTGCTGATGTCTTCCACCCTCAACAGCATCCACCTCTCTGCCTCTCTCGCCTTCAAAATAATGGACCCCCAATTAAAAACTTCTGGGGACATGTTTTGTTTGAACCAGCTGTCAGATTCCTGTGGGTATGACTCACTGAACTGAAACAGATTACTCATATTAACTTTGTACCACTGAGCCCACTATGAGGGCGGGGATTATACTATACTGTATATGAATACATAGTCTGTATCCTGTTGGCGTGTGTGTAAAAAATCAGAACGTAAAAGCTTAATAATACATGATGAATAGATGTTTTTTGAAGAAAACTATAAAGTAAAAGTTTCACCTGTCTTGGCAGCTATACATGGAAATATACAGCATGAAACAATATACTTGTAGTTACAGATCAGTGTGTTGTTGTTGAAGGGTGTGTCTCCGTAATGTGCGTATGCGTGTGTGTGTGCGCGCAGTAAAAGAGGAGGTCTTCTCAGGCAAACTGAACCGAATCTCCCCACCCTTTTTCTCAGCGCTACTAACCTACCTCATCCGCCACTGCGTTCTGTAAATCTTCATTATATTCGTTATTTACCGGATTACACACTACACCAGTTTATGAGGACTTTTGTACCGCTTTTTTTCTAAGCTGCACTGCGGAAATCTCTTTGAAACAAACACGGGACCGTCCAACTGCTTGAAACCAGAAGTGACAACCGCAGGATTTGTGTGTGCTGCCCAGTTTCCCAACTTGTGTGTGTGTGTGTGTCTGTGTGTGTGTGTGTGTGTGTTTGTGTGTGTGTGTGTGTGTGAGTGAGTGAGTGAGTGAGTGAGTGTGTGTGTGTGTCTGTGTGTGTGTGAGGAGCTGTAGAGGCCTCTGTAGATTTCACTCTCTATTCAACCATGTATCAAGTCGTAAGGAAGCTGTTTCTTACGGACTGCCAGTGTGCAGAAGATGCGTCGACAAAGTACGAGGATCTGTTTGCCAAGCTGGACACCAATAAAGATGGGAAAGTGGACGTGTCCGAGCTGAAGGCAGGCCTGGCTGCGATGGGCATCAAAACCGGGAAAGGAGCAGCTCAGGTAGAGACATGGATGCAGAATGAACAGTTGACAAAAAGTTAAAGGCCTTGTAGGGAGAGAAAGTTGTCACAAATACTTACTGTAGCACTGCATTCCTGAATAAACTGAACAGGCTGGTTCCTCAGTATTAACCCCAACTCTTAATTACAGGCCTCAGTACATTCATTCAAGATGCTGCCAATTCATTCACTTTAGTTTATGACTGCAGCTATTTATCATTTACTCTGTTGATTATTTTTTTGATAGTAAATGTTTGGCAATGTTCCTAGATAAATGACTTAAAATTACTCATCAGTGGTCAACTCATCTACTAACTTAAGCACTACTTTACTTGTCTGCACGTTGTACTATATTTATTTCGCAGTAGTTGTTCCAAATACTGCCCACTCAGTATTGTAAATATGGTGTCTGGTAAAAAAGTTTGCAGTGTCACTAATTCAGGAGCAATACATTGCATTTTAAAACATTATTTGAACAGCTGAGATATCAGTGTCTCAGCAAGAGGTCCATTTAGTAGTTGTTCAGGAGCGTTCCTTAATATTACATGACCTTTCTCAACAGATGCCGTTTGTCTTTAGTGGTCACGGAAATGTAGATTTGATGTTTTATGAGCCATTAAGTATCAGTTCTGGAGCTTTCCCAGTGTATCACATGATCTTCACATCAGCATATTAAGCTTATTATATCTTCAATTTAATTTTATCTAAGTTTGGGAATTTTTTCGTTGATGCAGTAAAATCTTGAATTCATGACTTGAAAGAGCTATTTTTGCTGCTCTCTGATCACCACCACTAAGCAAGGCAGTTAACCCCAAACTGCAACAGTGAGTCTACTCAGTGTCAAACAGACCAGACTGTGGTAGTTCACGGCAGTTTGTGGGTGTATAACTGGGAGCGTGCAACATTCCTGTCTTCCCAGGTTAAATTAAAAAACGAATGGAGTATTTGTTCCATCGCTTATGTTTTTAATCCTAATCTTAAACCTAAACTCAGGTCACCTAAACCAAAAGACACTCCCTTTGGTGAAATGATGATCTCCAGAAGATGTTCTCACATTGACAAGTCTAATAGGAAAAAAGGGAGGGAGTTCATTATTTTCATGCACTGTTGTTGCATATCTGTTGTCTTCATGTTTTCACAGTATTCTTCTTTAATTTCCTGACAATAATGCAAATAGAAAAAAAAAAAATAAGCGGATGATTAAACAGAAATATAAAAGGAAAAAAACACACTTTGGCAGCTAAACCCATGAATGACCAAGTGTTTGACAAGGCTGAAGTTCAGCTTCTTGCAAGCTGATATGCAAATTGAAGTTACACCTTCATGAGAAATTTTCAGAATCTCAATTTGAGTCTCGTTTCCTCAGGCTTGTCTCACACATTGTTTTCTTATGATTACAAATCGCCTGGAGCACGACTATATCAGTGATCTGGTTTCTCTTGAAAAATACCAGAAAGGCTGGTAAAGAGCAGAGTTGATGATAAAAAGGTGTGCCTGAACTTCTCAAACCGGCTTAAAGGTCAAACTGTTAAGTGTAGTTGAGCTTTTTATCTGTAGGTTGTGACTTTTTAGAGGGATGGTCCCACCTTTACTAATCAAATAGTCTTGCATTCCTCACGCTCATTAGTGAGTCCGTTACCTGTAATAGCATGAGTCAGGACAGAAGAAGAGGTCAGTGTTGCATGTGACCAGGTGCTATAAAACAGGAGCGCTCCCTATCTGAGCAATTACATGATAATGATATGATAAACAGGGAATAAACATGCGCACTGGCTCCTATTCCAACAGCATCGTTTGGCCAGTAGAGTCCATATGCATCATAATAATTCATATTTTTCATTCCATTCATTAATTTTCCATATGGATTGCACCTACCCACATGGCTTGGATCAGCTGTTGACTTGTGAAACAGTTCAATAGTAACACAGAGGTTTAGGTTTCAGCTGATCTCTTGAGGAACTGATCCTGAATCAGCACATTTTTGTGCAACATCACAGCGTAGCAAGACAACTGAATGAAATTCTTTCTTGACCTCGGATAATCCCTCTACAAAAACACAGATAAATCATTGAAAGTAAAGCAGACAGTATACAATCAAGAGGTAGCAGCATAAATTATGGAAGGGAAACATAATGGAAGACAAATAGGCCTCAGTCATGGAGCTTACACAGGAAGTGAGTTCAGATAAAGTGAGAGAGCATTTCTCTCTGTTATTTTGCCACCAACTGGCAGAAGCAGCAACAGCAGCTGCTGTTTGAGGAATAAATGGCAGACTTGCCTCATGTCACAGCAGAACCAAAACTTCTACCTTCACTCAGTGTGCAGGTCAGGCACCTAACAGCCAACAGGTGTGGATGCTGTATGACATGAAGAAACTGGATTTATAATATACTGGGTTTTTTTTTTCTTCAGAAAATAGTTTCCTCCGGAGACCAAGACAAAGATGAAGGGCTCGACTTCAATGAGTTTTCCAAGTACCTAAAGGAGCATGAGAAGAAATTACGGCTGACCTTCAAGAGCTTGGACAAAAACAATGATGGTATGGTGTCATTTTGTTTTCCAGCAAACTTCATGTTTATGGATTTAACCACAGTACAAATAGTATTTGAATTAATGTTGGAAATTTACCTGAAACTACTGTGTTTTTATTTTCAACAGGTCGAATTGACTTTATGGAGATAAAGCAGTCGCTTGCTGAGCTGGGAATGGAAATCACCAAGGAGGATGCAGAGAAGATCCTTAAAAGGTATTTCTGCTTATTTTGTAGCTGCTCATAAATGTATCGACCCAGGTTCATTAAAATGTTCCTGTCACTTGTGGATTGTGGCATAAACCTCATAATCTTAAACTAATAGTGAAAGAAAGCAGTTTGGAGCCCAAGATATTAAAGGTGGGGACCAGTGTGAGGGACTGATAAACTGTTTAAAGTGTACATGGTACAAGATAAAGAGCTGGAAAGAAGTCTGACTGGGCTGTAGACAGTATGCTAATGTGCAGAAGGTGGTCTCTGACTTTTGGATCCTCTGTAAATGTAGAGGTAGCTCAGTGATGTATGTGTTGCAGGACTGGGTACCAATGGTTGAACAAACCGCATATTGTCAGCCAGCAAGTGTTCAAACTTTTAGTGGCAAAGATGGATGGGCAGTTCTTCGAGATACCATAACACTAATCATTTGGTCAAGTTAATTGGTTGTAAGTTGTTATTGCAATCACACAGTTTTGTAAGTATAAAAGCACAGTTATGTGCCGAAAGTGAATGATTTCTTTCCATCCTGCACCCTCTGTAGCAGAAATCGTTTATTCATTTTTTAAAATTAAATACAGATAGATATTTACCAATCAATGATACTATACATTACCAGAGGAGTTATAGTTGTTGACAAATACATAATTAAACACTAACACAGTAGGCTAAGATGGCAACGCTGCTTGTTCGTGCCAAGACAAATGGTGTGACTTCATCACTCAGTCAGTCAGCGACATTTGTTTATAGGGCTGGCCCTGCTGTCGCAGTCCACACAAAAATGTACTTATACCTGCTTACAGCTACATTACAGTGTATGAAGCATTTATAAAATGTTTGCATACTGCTTATAAATGCTAAATAAGGGGGCTTAAAGTAAAGTGTTACCACAGTACCTAGTATCTGTATTGCTAAGAGTGCTAGAAAAATTTTAGCTATCCTTTCAGTAAAAATTGGAGTGTCTCTCATCCAATCATGAATCTTTTTGACTGAAGTGATCGGTCAGATCCTATTGCCACAGGGGAAACAAAAAAACTTGTTGCACCCTCATTTCCTTCATTGCACTGTTATACGGAGATGCAAGGAGAAAGCAGGCTCTCCCACTAGCTGCTTGCTTGGTAATGTTTAATTATGTCTGGACGTGGGGAAACAAACATTTAGTCCCTATGACGTCCCTTGTTAAAAATTGTAACTTGGAGAGGATGTATACCATATGGCTTACCTTAAAGCTTACTCCAAAGCCCTGCTGTCATATTAATTCTGTGCAAAACCACATCAATTGTTAAATTTAATGGAAACAGATTATTGTATCAGCGAGAGTATAAGTATAGTTTAAAGAAACTGACTGACTATAATAGAAAGACATAGAACTTCATAGTGTTGTTGCTCTGCAAGTTTGTTCAGGTTTATGCAGGGAGCTGAGCAGCATGTCATGTATTTGCATATACAAAGTTTGAAGCTGCACACACAGCGAGAAAGAGAAGTAAAGCAGGATGTGTATGACAATGAATCAGACTGATAGATTTGTTTGAAAACCACAGAGTGATGATATGTGTGCCATCCAACTGAAGTGACACAGAGGAAGGAAATAAAAGACCTACACTGAAGGCAGATGAGGACAGACATTACTTGTAGAGGTGACCAAAGGGGAAGTGACTTGGTTTCCATATTCTTATAAATTTGTTTAAAAACATACAAAAACAAGCTCAAAACTATTTCAGTTATTAATTTTGTATGATACTTTATTCTTTAATAGGACTTCATGTAAAGCTTTTTTTAGTGTTGTAATTGGTGGTGATTTGCATGACTTCACTCTTAATGACTTGTGACCTAATTCTTGTTTGTATGCTCTTTCACCATGATCTGTTAGCATCAGGCAAATCTCTTTCTCTCTCTCTGAATGAGCAGAGGTAAGAAGCAATTTAATTGGTTTAAAAAGTGAATGGAATTTGGAACAGTAACTAGTTTCAGCATTATTACCGATCCAGTTGTCTGTTTCCTTTGGCAGAGAGGTCAATGTTGTGATAAATATAATGGTAATTATGTTTTCTAAAATATAAATTAGTGCCTGATGTTACTTTTCTTGTACTTTATGTTAATCCCACAGATTCTGGACTGTGGATTGATTGACATGTTAAACGTCTGGTTAGATATCAGTCACTGACTATTCTAGGTTTATTTAGTATTCAGACAATGTATTTATTGAAAAATTCAAAGTTTGTCCTAATGGCTTAGGGGTTTACGTGTAACGTCTCAGATTCAAGTCAGACTAGGGACCTTTGTTGTATGTCATCCAACTATCTCCCCTCCTCTCCAGTCAGCTCTTCTCTACATTTATCTAATAAAAAAGGCAAAAATTACCAAAAATGCTTAACAAATTTACAAATTTCTTGGTAAAAGAATTATAATGTGTTATTAGATAAATTCAGTTTATTTTCCATCCATAGTTGGTGTTTGCTTGTGTGCTCATAATAATGTCCACAGTTGTTTTCCTTCACATAAATGGTTACAGTTATGAGTCTGAAATAATTGGTTCTTGAGTTCACATTTTAAAATAAAATAAAATTTTAGATGAAGGAGGATGAACACATCTCTGTACATCAGCCAATCCAAAGCTCAAACTAGTGCCTTTATAGACAGGACAATTGAGGCAAGATCTCCAGATAACATCATTGGAGACGTGAAGTAAAATTTCTCCTGTTTGTCTTTGTTGTACAGTATCGACGTGGACGGCACCATGACTGTGGATTGGAATGAATGGAGGGAGCACTTCCTGTTTAACCCTGCCACCAACCTGCAGGACATTATCCGCTACTGGAAGCACACCACGGTAAGGGGCAGGCACCATTGAGTAACAACACTGTATGCATCCATAATACAGGAATACACCTATAAAACACAGACCAAAATAATGGCCAGTATATTTCAAAGTATTTTAGTGTAAATTACAGTGTAAGGTTTAATAAATGACACAGAGAGAATAATATTAACAAAAAAACTGACTAACTTTAAAGATGAGTATTTTTAACTCCTTGTTAATGTCTCCTTTGTTTTGATTACATTACCATGAATGGTTAGTGCAGTGAATAGATTTTGTTTCCTGTGGAAGAGACAGTAACATGTTCCTCATGCCAAGTCATTTTGCAATCACATATTCTTTTCAATGAAAAGAGGTGTGATTACAGCCAAGAAACTAAATTAGTCATAAAATACGCATTTTATTTATAACCTTCATTTTGCCCCGGAGCCAAGGCTAATCTGAGCAGGTCGAGGATGCTCTCACATTGAAAAAGAAATCATCATTTCAATTAAAATGGAAGCAATGTGGAGGCGAAAGAGTTAATCGTCCAACTTGTTCCCTCAGTGTCCTTTGTGCGTCTCAGACCTCACTTTAAGATCCAACCCAGCACTAAAGGGGAAAGTTGTGAAAGAGAGTTGTCAGCTGATGGATTTGGCAGAGGACTTTGGCAACAGATCAGTACCTCTGCGTCAACAGATTAAGATCATTCATTTTCAAGGGAGAGGTGAGAAAAGGAGGGAGAAACGTGGGGAAAGAGCATGATAAGAGGAGGAGACTGAGGAGTTTGTATCTTCTGAATGTGATCAAGTCTGTACTGTAAAGAAATAAGAGGTTGACACTGGAAAAGAATCTTGACATTACGTTTTCACAAAGACCTTTTTTACAACGGCGATTGCAACTGTTACCACGCTAAACTGAATTTTCAGGTGTATATCAATGGCTAAGTGGAATTAATACCTTGACATGTACAATTGTTGCATGCCAGTTCCAGTCAATGGCTAATCTCTGACGTTTGCTGCCTGTGTTCACTGGCACAACCTCAGAGGTTAAATAAACCTGTAGCTGCTAAGCTTGACAGAGATAAGCTAATTTCAGTCTAACCTGTGGGGGGGGGGATTAGCTCGTCAGTGGGATTGGGACAGGTCGACGAGAGAGGAAGCGAGTCTAGAACAGGACAGTACAGGAGAGGGGAGGGTGAGACTGAAACAGTGGTTGGTAACATCTATGGCAATGAGAGCTTCCCTACCTCCAGAATACACACCGATGGTTAGAGTTTCTCACCTCAGGCTGGATTGGATCTGCAGACCCTCTGGATCTGACAGGGCACCTCATTAGAATCGTGTAAAGGATCCAGATCAGTTTAGGGGTGCAGCTTCTACAAAACTGGGACTACATAGTACTGGATCAGCTTCATCCAAGGCGTGAGATGGCCATGGCTCTGCTGCAGCCTCAGCAGCAGCAGCAGCACCAGAGAAACTGGTTTTTCATCGACTTTGAAGATGATGGGGGGATCTATGAGGTGGAGGTGGATATGGTAGGTCTGTGTATTGCCCCTTTCGGTTCAGTTTGCCATCTGGTCATGAATTCGAAGAAAGTGTCTTTACAGTAGAGCTCTGGGTAGCTTAACATGTATACTGTATATACGTATTGGTGTCTTTCAGCCAGTAAATAACAATAAACTGCAGTACAGAAATGCCAGAGATATTCTGAGGTAATTTAGATTTAGTGTTAGTAGTATAGTATGTACTTTGTGCATTTACTGTAAAAAGTCTCGCTAAGTACGGTCACAATTCTATATTAAGCTAATTTGAGGGATCCTTAGCAGAAATGTATCTTTATGTTTAAAATTAACATTTTGTACATTTTTATTGGATTGTTAAAAGTGTCAAATGTTGATTTCAAGATTGCCCTCAAAGATCCATCACTGGGTGGACTCTATTTTATAGTCTATATCTATATAGTTAAAGTTTGAGGGTGTAGTGTAGTTTTGGTGGAAAAGTTTTTTGGATTGATTAATATTATAAGGGGTTCTTAATATGTTGTCGTTCCGCTTTCATGTACGTACAAGAGATGACAAAGTATTATGTTTACCATAAAATACAACATAGTACAATAATCAAACAGCCACAAAAATCATCTTAGAATTAGATCATCGCATCTCTGACAAAATCTCAATTCACAGAAATGTTATCAGGTTCACAAAGGTAGTGTTTTATTACATTGAATAGATGCTCATGTTGTTGGCCCTGCATCTATATGACGACAGATTGGTTCCATGTTCTAATCTCATATCAGATGTAATGTGATGTTTCACATCAATGTTTTCTCTAAATGTTATTCATTTGTTACACATCTATTTGTGGTTTCATAGCAAAGACTGAACCAGTAGTCTGTGTACAAGACAATATGTTTTAAGATTAATCACTAATATCAATTCAAGCCTTCTTATCACATGAGGATTTTGTCCACATATTTTTCAATCTGACCTGATTTTATGTTACTGAGACAACCTGTTTTCTAAAACGCCCTGCAGTGATGTAATTAATCTCTCAGCATGGACCTGCAGTTATGCAAGATTTTGGATGAGGACATGGTGTGTGTGGTCCTGCCAGGCGTTTAATTCAAGGTGATGCTGCGAGTCACCTGTGGTTTTGAGGCTGTGTGTTAAAATGCATCTCAAAAGCAGTCCACAAGTGAGCAATTCGATACACACAGATCTATGACGAACAAACCACTCATAAATATAAAAGTTTACATATAAAAGTTTGAGAGAGAACTGACAAGTTGAAATTTAATAAATAAAAAGCTTTAATAATTTTTTAATTATTAATTTAAAAAAGCTAATGTGATGGGAGAAATAATTGTTAGCGACCTTCTTTTTCATGACGAAACTGACTAAAACTTGAAAGAGAGATACATTTGTAAAGAGAACTATGACGAAATGTATTACATTTTTGAACGAATATAAACTAAACATAATGTAAAAGACGGACGAATGGACATGTTTTAATGTAGTCTTCAGCAACATACATACATACTGTATCACCTGATAAAAGTTTCCTCCGCTGTTCAGATGATTTAGCTGCTTAAGCTGTTACACAACTGTTAATAAGAAACTGCTTGCATCCCAAATCCACTGAGATTTAGACAAGAGGCGGAAATAAAACATCTGATTCAAACTATGAAAACAGAGCAGGCAGCACAACGACATGGACGTGGAGCTAACATTAACGTTAGTTTCAGGCGGGTGTCTTTAGTGCCGTCCTCTAGGTGTTAGCTAAACAAAGATAACAATATATACTATATATATAGCGCCTCCTCACAAATAAACCCCAAAATGAAGAATATTTTAGGTGAGTTAATCCACAGTTAGCTGCTGTAATGCTAGGTAAGCATGAACAACCGTACTAGTAATAGTATGATTGTAGTCTCTGCTCTAACAGAAAGTGAGTCTGTGTTGTGTAGTACTGCAGAGACGCCTGTAACCATGGTAACTGCACACCGAGATAGCGGCAGCTGTAGCTTCAAAAAGCATTGAACTGAATAAAGCAATGAATATAAATGTGTGACGAAAATGAGACGAAAGTTTCACTGACGAAAACTAAACTGAAAGTGATAAAAACTCGGCTAAAACTAATGCACATTTTCATTAAAAGGGTAAAAGACTAAAACTGATTCAAAAACACTTGCCAGAATTAGCACTTAAACACATTTCACACAGTATTTAATGAATATCGTTGACTGTGATTAAATGGTATTATGTTGTGTGTAGGTGCTGGACATTGGTGACAGCCTCGCCATCCCAGATGAGTTCACAGAGGAGGAGAAGACCACTGGTATGTGGTGGAAGCAGCTGTCTGCTGGAGCCATGGCAGGTGCTGTGTCCCGTACAGGAACTGCCCCACTGGACAGAATGAAGGTCTTCATGCAGGTGTGTGATATGACTTGCACTTTTATTGGTTGTTTACTTCATAAATCACATATTGAATGATCTGAATGTGCTTATTGGGTTCAGGGGTTGTTAGATGTACTGTTAAGGGGACCATATGTCACTCAGAGCAACCAAAAACATGGTTTAATCAAAGCAGGGTGCAGAGTATTCAGTATTTTCAGTATTTTA
Organism: Seriola lalandi dorsalis; assembly: GCF_002814215.2. Taxonomy (NCBI): domain Eukaryota; kingdom Metazoa; phylum Chordata; class Actinopteri; order Carangiformes; family Carangidae; genus Seriola; species Seriola lalandi. The sequence continues at coordinate 7,369,055 of NW_019525437.1, forward strand.
ATAAAAATAAAGTGATCCCACATATGATCATACTTGTGTTGTTTGCTGAAATGGTACAGAACTAGTCTACAGTTGAAAAGGAAGAGGATGATCCTATACATAATGTGGCAAAAGTAAAAATAAATTCCTTATTTAGGTGGTTAACCTGTTCTTATTTATATTTGTATATATTGTATTTTTACATGCTTCTAAGACATACTTCATAAATATATTTCCTTTCTCATGGCGTACAGTTTCAAGTGTTTTGTTTTTTTATTATTTCCAGGTGCATTCTTCTAAGAGCAACAAAATCAGCCTGGTCAGTGGTTTCAAGCAAATGTTAAAAGAAGGAGGTGTGACATCTCTGTGGAGAGGAAACGGTGTTAACGTCCTGAAGATCGCCCCTGAGACGGCCATCAAGTTCATGGCCTATGAGCAGGTAAATTCATTCACACACCTCAGGTTTGGCTGCAGCCAAATAAAAATGAATTCTATTTTGCTATTTAACAGTGCCAGTAATGTTCATTCTGCTTGAGCAGCACATATCAGCAGATATAACTTTTTACTATCAAAGATCATAATGTTGTACTATAGCATACTGTAGTATAGTAATACCACAAAATGTAGTTTCAGCTGAAGTTGAATACTGACATTAGATGATCCTGAATAGATTCTCATTGAGTATTTATGCCTCACTCCTGTGTTCACTGTGTTTCAACAGTATAAGAAGCTGCTGTCCAGTGAGCCAGGGAAGGTCCAGACCCACGAGAGGTTCATGGCTGGATCAATGGCTGGAGCCACAGCACAAACTGCCATCTACCCCATGGAGGTGAGCGTAGATGTAGCTTTAACAGTAGAGAAACATGGAGGGTTTGTATGTCTTTGTTTGTGGTAGTAATATTTACAGCGGGCCACAGAATAGACAGGCAAACAACCTTCCACAACTTGTGGAGACATGTGATGTACATATATAGTATGTACAGTGTTTGTGTTGCATTTCTGTGTGCGCTAAAAGTGGCATTATTTTAAAGAAGATTCATTTTCATAAATATGTGGTGTTGACATTTGTATTTTTTTGTTGAGTCTACATTAATTGTGCTTGATTTGTGACATGATTTTTTAGAATGAATAGCTTTGTATGTTGTGCCTGTAATGTGAGAAATTATACAGATGGCTTTCCTGATAGGATAATGAAGCTTTGTTGTTAGTATTAGAGCAGTTAAAAATCCAGTAATTAAGAAAATCAGTCAGGTGATGTCTCATCAATTTCATTTTCATTTGAACTTATTTCTCCCACATTGTGGACTTAATTATAGCCAAAGGAATTAAAAAAATAAGAATTTTTACAAATGGTAAAACATCAGAATAGATTACCACAAGAAGTACAGGATCAAGCCTAGCAGAAAATAAACATTTTGAGTATAATATTTTGTATGAATATAAATAATCTTTTCAGTATGAAGCACTCACTATATATATGCTAACAGTAGCTTTAAAAGGTCAAAGTGCTGCCTGGTGAAGAATAGTGATAAATTCTGTCTATTCAGGTGATGAAAACTCGTCTGACCCTGAGGAAGACCGGGCAGTACTCAGGAATGTTTGACTGTGCCAAGAAAATCATGAAAAAGGAGGGAGTGAAGGCGTTTTACAAGGGTTACATTCCCAATATTCTGGGCATCATTCCCTACGCTGGGATAGATCTTGCAGTATACGAGGTACGTGGTGATGAATGATTCTCGTCTGGAAAATATAGATGCAAACTTCTGCTTTCATACACATCTTTCTATAAACAATAAAAGGCCAGATATTTTCTGTAGATGCCATACATTGACTTTGTTAAGTATGAAAAATTAAGACATTCTGTGTATCCATCCTCAGAGCTTGAAGAACCTCTGGTTGTCCCACTACGCCAAAGACACAGCTAACCCAGGTGTTCTGGTACTGCTTGGATGTGGTACCATATCCAGCACATGTGGCCAGTTAGCCAGCTACCCCCTGGCTCTGATCCGCACCAGGATGCAGGCTCAAGGTATGATGACCAAACCCCATTTAAAAAAAAAAAAAAACAATGTCACTGCTGGCATCTAGCCAGTGCACTGACAATTTTATCCAGAGATTAAAAAGTGAATAAAAAGATAATTACAAAAATACATACACACAGTCACAAAGGCATCACATTTTATTAACCGATCATATACAGTGCAAAATCTGAATTTGAAAAGTGACTAAAGCTTTGATATAAATGTAGTGAAGTAACGTGCAACATTTGTCTCCTAAATGTTGTGGAGTGGAAGTATAAAGTAACAGAGAAAACAAAAATACTTAGGTAAAGTACCAATACTTCAAAATCATACTTATAAATGCACCTTGTTATATTCCACTGCGGGGGGACAGCCTTGGTAAGGCATATAGTGTAGCTAAGGTAAAAACTGAGTAAATACCACTCAAAGCCAAAAGCTCATATAAATGTTTTTTTCTGATGGCGTTCTGTTGGTAGGTTGGAGTGTGTTTCAATATTGTACATAAGATTAGTTCAAATGGCTCATAAACTTTAAGAAAAAATTATTGATTGTGCTTATTAAGTAGTGACTTGATCTGCTGACACCTGGTACAGTGCAGTCTTTAAGTTTTCTTGTGTTGGCTCTGTACTTCAACACATTGGATTTGAAACAAAACAGTGACTATGATGTTAAAGTGCTGACTCTCCCCTTTAATCTGAGGGCATTTAAAACTGTTATTTGGGGATCATTGTAGGAGCTGTAGCCCTGTTCAGGGGATTATGTGTAAAAAAAAAAAAAAATCCTGCACTGTTTGAAGACAGCTCTTCAATGTCAGTTATTGTGTCATTTCAAATCCCCTGTGCTTACACAAGGAGATAAGAAAATAAACTATGTTACTGTCCAAATATATAAGCGTTGAACATGACAAGAACCCAGAAATGTCACAAACTTCAGTTTTCCTTTATCGTGTGTTTTGAACTCTCTTTTCTCAGCTTCTGTGGAGGGCTCAGAGCAGATGCCCATGAGCCGCATGGTGAAGAAGATTCTGGAAAAGGAAGGCTTCTTTGGACTTTACCGTGGCATCCTGCCCAATTTCATGAAGGTCATACCGGCTGTTAGCATCAGCTACGTGGTGTATGAGTACATGCGCTCTGGCCTGGGGATTCAGAAGTAGGCAGCAGAGTCATCTGTGAATACCAGAGTATAAAATGCTGTGCAGCAATGTCGTATTTCAAAACACTTCCCTTCTTACATATTAGGGAAACTGTCATGTAAAGAACTTGTTTACCTGTAGGTCACCAACATCTGGACTCAGACTGCTGCAGATAGAGACACTGTAGAAGTTTTAAAGTGACTGCAGGACTCTGGCTAAACTGTTGAGCCACTACGAGAAAGAAGCTGTTTAGAAAATCCTGCAGCACTCGCATAATAAATAAATAAATAAATAAGACTCCTACAGTGTTTCCATCTATGTGGAGGTTGTCCAGACTGCATATATGATGCACCCAAAGATTTAAGTGCACTGTGGGTCTCAGGGCAGAGTTTGGGTCAACTGACTTTCCATTTAATCAACCAAAGAAGTGGATATTAAGACCTTTTGAAAACACATAGACTTGGAGAGGTTATTTTTTTTTTTATTTCAAGACACATTTATGTTTGGTTTAATTGTTAGTTTGAGTAGAAATGTCAATGTTTTTATATAAGTCATTTTAAGTATTGATCCTGTTGATGTCACGTCACCAGAAATGTGTCACATGTTCCGCTAATATTTGACCAAAAAGCACCTTATTGTACCAGTCTTGATTCTGATGGGAAATCCAAGATATCATCTGCTAAAGTGGGGAAACATAATTTTGCTATTTCTTCTCTGTGATCTTCAAAAGTAGTCAGTCAGTTGATAAGTGTCATTGTTCATTTAATTCCAGACACTGTTCCAGCTTTATACAGCTCCCCTGAAAATTGTGTGAGCAATCTGAGGAAACTTTCAAAGTGCAATAATGTATTTACACATTGGACATTCACTGTTAATTTCTGAGGCAGGTATTGTCTTTTGAGAATGGATTTCACTTGTGTTGTTAGTTCCACAAAGGTCTCCTTGATATCGGACATTATTATGGCACCTTTTCAGTGAGTATTGTGAACAGGGGAGTAATGTGCCTTATGTGATTTCTCTCAGACGTCTGTGGACTTCTCCACCCTCCCTTTTCTTGCCTTTCTTTCCAATATTTGGCTAATTAGACACTGGTGTTTACAGTAATAAAAAACATTTGAATACACACGAGAAGATTTGAGTGCATTTGCTGTCAGTTTGTTGTGGATGAAATGAGTTTTAATTTGAATGAATGTTTGTGATATTAGTTTTAAACCTCCATATATTCTAAACTGAGTACGAGCTTTCACTGGAGCCCTGTGTGTTGTGCCATCTGATGGTGTGCAGTTGAGCCTGAGGCTTTAAGTACAGATTACTCCATTTCAGATCTTACGTAATACCCTTTTCCCCTGTGATGTCATTACTCCTGACTTTAACTGTCTGATCCTAAGCATGTAAAAGGACACAGTAAGAGTGGCTCTGCTAATTAGTAATACTACACTAACAAAGGGACTGAGAGAAAAGAATTGCTTTTCCTGCTATCAAATCCCTGCTGAAAAAAACTTCAAATCAAAACTTATTTGGATTTGGATAACAGAATAATTAAGTTAAAACATGAAACATTTGCTGGTTACAGATTCTTAAATATGTAACCTAAATAACCTAAATTGATCACTTCTGGGTGTCCTTAAAAACAGAGATTTCAGGCATCACTTTGTAAATGATTTGAAAGAACTACAAAAATGTTGATTAAATGATCAATCTTCCTTAGTCAAAAAAGAACAACAAATGTTATAAGATACAAGCTCATTTATTTTATATTCATTAAGCATGGACTTAAGCATTGGACATGATTTTTTTTCCATTCTAAGATTAGAAATTCTTTACCTTTGGCGACTCCTAGTGGCAGTTTTTTATCACTGACAAATACTTATTTCCTCTGAACAATTTCAAAGATTGTACACTCACATTCACATTTTCTACACATAGAGGCTTTAATATAATGGCTGGATGTGGAAGACAAAACTTTTGGACAAGAAAAGAGGAAACGTAATTTTGTCTTTAGGTAACTGCACCCCATTTGTGAAAGACGGTGCACATGAAATATTTTTTTTCTGTTGATTTTACAGGTCAGGCTGTGGCATAATATAAAAACATACAACTCCTAACAAAAGCATTCAACCTTACACATCTCTCTCTGATTAAGACAGTTAATGGGGCAGATAAATAATAAAGAATTACATTGATGTTGGATCATCAAAACAAAACTGTGGTGTAAATACAGGAATCTCTTGTCCAGTATTACAGTATTAAATTTTTTTTATATTAATTAATCTGAAAAAAGTTTCTTTTCTGGGTATATTCCATTTATTATGAGTGTACCAACTAGAGAAAAAAATGCCACAGTGGTCAGGATGGAGCGCAGGGCTTTGAACCAGCTGGGGTACGTGGGCAGCAAAGACAGATCATAATGCAACGAGATTCCAAGTCCCATAATAACCATGGTGGCTGTGGGAACGATGCTGTCGCTCATCACCATGGCCAACCAGGCAAACAGGGAGGGAACCACACTGTTGGCCAGGTTTATCCAGTCTGGTTTGGCTGGGCTGCTTTCAGGAAGAGCGAATCCCCAGCGTGCTCCACCCAGGAAGGAAACGATGGAGGCACCGTAGGCTAACTGTGCATAGGCCAGTTCTGGGAAGTAGCTCTCAGTCACAGCCATGAGCACAGCAGGGGCCACAAAGGGGATCAGCCCTGCAAACCCCAGGTACAAAGCAGGTTTGGGACTCTTCCACAAGTCCTTCATGTCATAGCGCAGCAGATCCAGCTCTCTGGGAGGAGGTTCAGGCTGCAGTCGCTTCTTCAACCTCACAGCAGACGAGTGGAAATATTGGTTCCTCACTAGGAATGGAGCAACATGGGTTTGAGTCCTAAGGAAGGGCTCAGTCCTCATGAAACCAAGGACAGCAGGAGGTTTTAAAAGTCCATTGTCCCTTTCTGTAGATGCCCTTGCTGATAAGGCCCAGCAGGCCAGCAGGGAGCCGGATCCACCATCAGAAGCTCTAGTCAAGGCTGATGTCCAGCATCTTTGTGGAGCACCTGCCCAGTGAAATACCTGAGAAAAAAAAACATTTATCTTAAAATTGATTTTTTGATAATAAATACGAATATGAACAATGGTGCTTTGGAAGCTGGGGTATCACAAATGGTCCTATACCTTCTGGGCTGCAAAGGTGCTTCTTCTAAATATGACAGTAAGCATCTGAAAAATCAAACAGGTCAGGTTAGACAGAATAGAAACACATAATGAAGGCTAATTTATTCAGGTAAATGAAAAATAAAATAAAAATAAAATAAGAATAGAAAAGAAAAGAAAAGAGTAGAAGAGAATATAAAATAATGATATGTACAATGGATTAGCACTGCAAATGATTTTATTTACTGATAAATGTTGATACAGATAGATTATTTTCCCAGTTAATCATTTGGTCTATAAATTGTCAGAAATGGTGAAAAATGCCCATCACAGTTTCCCTATAAATTGACATGTTCAAGTTGGTTGATTTGTTCGACCAACACTTAAAAACCGAGACAAATCCAGTTTACTCTCATAGACAAAGCAAACCACATAATATTTACATTTTTTATTTAAAAATGCACCTTAATAATGAATTAATCATCAAGATCACTACAGATTATTTCTCTGTCTATCAGCTAATTGATGAATTCATTCAGGTCTGAAATTAATATAAAAATAAAATGAAATTGAGGAAAAAACTAATGAGAGGCGCATCTTACACAAAATATTTTACACCAAATCTCCCAAACAAAAACCGACACACATGAAAATACTTCCGGTTTAAACGGGACTTTGTGCATCTAGAAAATCGTGCACTTTCACGAGAAACCTAAGGAGTGTTCCCCTCTACACAGATCTGAGGTCGGACTGTCGACACAAGGCGAAGGGTTTAAACACTCGGTACAGAAACCAGTCAGACAAGTCTGTCTTTACTAGGTTCATGTACTAGTGTTCAAATTCCTACACTGCTAACTACAACTGTGCAGCTCAGAGAGACAGAAGCATTCAGTTTACTGTTGACAGCATTGCTGCTTCATGCCGCAGACTAACGTTTGACAGATACAACAACGTTACTAGATAAATAGCTAACGTTACACAGCTGAAGCCTCACGACTTAAACCACACTACTGTAACACAGACACTACAGTTACCTCTGTTTCAGCATAAAACCCTCATATTTTACACGGTCTTCTTTTTATCCCCAGGGTCAGTCAGTAGTTAGACGACTTTGAGCTGGTACCACGGTTTATTTCTTCCGTGTTCGCCAAGAACCGGCATGGTCTTTCTACCCTTGGTTCCACTATGCAGCAGTGTGAGTGCTTCATGCTGTGAGTCTGGGTAGAAGCAGGCTAGTTTAATGAATAAAAAAAAAAGAAAAAGAAGAAGAAGAAGAAAGAAAGAAAATAGCCACTATTACTTTTAAAAGTGTGGTTTTATCAAAGCCATTTTGATAAATGTTATTTTGGAAACATTTACCAATAAATTAAACAATTAAACAATTAAAAAGCATGTTTTATAAGACTAAACAGTCTTTTAGGGTATTGAACTCTCTTTAAACCCAGATATGTGCAGATTAGTTTCTCAAAAATAAAACAGTCAGTGAGGCTGTGCTGTACGTGATTATAAATGATAATAAACTTTATTAACTTTAAATAACCTGTTTATTGATACCTATCCCATATCTATCTATCTATCTATCTATCTATCTATCTATCTATCTATTACACACACCAAAACACCCAGCAGGGGGCGTTCAACACATTGGAAATAATAAGAAAGAAAGATAGTTTACAGCAGGTTATCTTCGTTTATTTTGTCTAGAGAATAAAAACAGAACATTTGAAGCAATAACATGTTCCCATCCTCCCCCATTTACTTTTCATATGTATATAAAAACAGCATCTTTATTTACTGTTTAATGTAATATAACCATTGCACTACAGAATATCACTAAAAAGGCAGAGATACAAATATATAGAGATATATATGTTGCTATATAAAGGATATAGGAGTAGAAAATGCATTAATGGTGGTTAGTGGTGGAATTTTTTTAGAGCCATAAAATAGCAGCAGATACACATTGATGGGAAACCCTTCAAAATTGAGTTCTGTCATTTTACCAGTGTTGTTAGAAAATTCACACACTGTAATCAATGAGCTCAAGTTTCTGCAGCGTATAGTAAATAAAGCAAGAAACTAAATAAATACAGGAAAAGCAGCTGCCTCCAGACTCTCTTCTCTTCTTTCTGCCGCAGGACGCGCTCAGTGATGTCTATGATCATGTGTATGATCATGTCTATGATGCTGAAAGACAAACATGAACATTTTCATGTGAATAAAACCCTGAAGTCAGTAGTCAGTTACATATGGTAATACACTGAATCCAAGTTAATGAGTTCTTCTCAGATAACTTCAAATTACCACCCAAGTGTATTACATTTGGGGTTAAATGGGCGTATTTGTTTTTCTTTCACATTAATATTTCTTTAGTATTTTATGTTTGCCTCAGTCTTCTTTGAAAACTAAGTCTCATGTCTGATTACAGACAGAAATTATGTCGATTGAATTCAGAGTTTCCTTCAAATTCATCAAACTCCTCTCATAAATAGACTCAACTGAAGTAAACTCATGTAAGAGCAGATACTGACCTGTTCATTGCACCTACAGCAGTCCCCACACAGAGCTCCCAGGAGTCCATTCACCACCTGCACAGCACACAGTGCCACCTGGATTACACCCATAACCAGCAGCACAGAGAACAGAGACAGATGCCAGCTAACCACGCCGTCCGGCTTCAGACACTCGGACCACAAAGATGTGTTGGACAGGTAGGATCTGGAGAGGGGAGGGTGAGAAAGAGACAACACGTTTTTATCTGTGGACACTTTAACCTGGTGATTAGCAGGTTCATCAATGAGGGAGCACAGTGGTTTACAGGCACTTTAATAGTTTGGTGTTGTAAGCTACAGTCCCAGTTACTTTAGATTAAAAGAGTGAACTACAGCAAAGGTAAAACCAATAAAAAAAGATTTGTTTGAAGACCTCAGTACAAAAGAGGTGAATATTTGTGATGCCCACAATACTGAAAAATTATATTTAAAAAACAAACAACACCCCCACCATCCAGCCTTGCAGGATTCGGTGTCTGAGTGTTTACTAGAAATCTGCTATATTTTTATTCGATCACTCAGAAAACAGTCAGCCTCAGCTCAGAGCCTCCTCTCTTCTGATTGGCTCACTGACCTGTAGTTACTAGAGCTCCAGAGAGAAGCCTGAGAGAGGAGATGTAAAACTACATTGAGATGGTTTTTGGTTCTTAAAACCACAAATATATCTTCTTATGGATCAACACTGAAAAAATGTCAAACCTTTAACCTTGGGACCTTTAATATACGTCATAATTTTGTGTGTCTCACCCGTCTAAGAAGGGAGTGCCCCATTGCTCTGTGCCTTCAATGACCACCAGACACCGAGGGCCGTAGTTGATGGCCAAAACAGAAATTATAACTGAGTAACCACCCCCCAAAACACCCACAGCTGCAAACAGTAAGGAGCTCAGCATCTGCAGAGAGAGTGGAGAGAGGGACGGAAGGAGCAGTCACTCACATCGAGAATCAATACATTCAGCTTTTAAATTCTTAAACAATGGCAACAATGAGGTTATTCTCTTGGTGTGCAGAGACCAGGCCGAGGGTCATTAACAGAGCGCGGCCAACACAGAACCACTGGGATGGTGTGAATGCGTGTGTGTGTGTGTGTGTGCGGTGTGAGATCTGACAGACTTTTGTTTGTTGATTCTTTCCTCACACTCACACACCTACACATTCCTGAAGTATCGATCAGTATGTGTGTCTGCCACGGCACAATACCAGCTCTGTGAGGGAAAGTCATGTGAAACTCCCATCCGAGGAATTTCTCATCACAGTGATCGAAATCTCATCAGTTTGTGTGTGTGTGTGTGTGTGTGTGTGTGTGTGTGTGTGTGTACACACAGTGGAATTGTGTTTGTTTGCCATTAAAACCGATTAGATTCTGCAGTTAACAGTTAACAGGTACAGCAGCTCCACAGTGAGTTGACACACCGCAAGCTTTAATACTCAAATACATTTTTTCTCCATTTTTACCAAATTTAACCAAAAAGACTTTTAAATGAAATATGGTAATGTAAATAGAGACCATCTTGTGGCAAGCGAAGCTCAGAATATGCTATTTGTAATAGAAAGTAAAGACAAAAATGTGAAGACCAGAGTCCCGCATAGTGAAATAAATCAATCAAACCACAATGTTGCGCTAAAGTGTTTTTGTTGCTAATTAATCCAGTTTTAACCTGTTTTTTTTTTTTAAATTAATCTTTCAGAATTAGAAATTAATTACAGTATTTTTTTGAAAACTGAAAATAACAAGTCATTACCACTCAAGTTATGTTTTTTTTCATGGCGGACATTTTGACTTGTGAGCCAGCATGAAAAACCAGGACCCTGAAACTGACCAGTGACTACAAATTTCCTACTGTTACATGTCACAGTGCCTCCTATGTGAAGTCCCAATCAGTGTCTTTCTCTGGTTTAGTCAGCACACACATTTATGGCCAGAAAATAATATCTCAACGCAAATTTTAATGGTTTACATTATTATTTGACCCCTTCAAAGTGTATTCTATGAATTATATGTGATGCTCAGGACATCTTCATTGATTTACAGGAATTTTAGTGGATCTAATACGTCCTTGGGCATCATGTGACCTGCCGTTCAGACTGTGGTTGCTACGCCAAAATCGTATTACTCCAAATTGTTTGGGCATTAGGCAAACATTATAAAGTTTACGGTGCTGAACTTATCCAAGATTACAGTGGTACATGTACAGTAAATACTGTGTTTATCATTTACCCAACAAAAATAAAAACAACAATTTCCGCAGAATTGTTTTGGGAACTGGACTCTAATCTTTCTGTTCTGTGACTCTAATTCGAAACCACTCACCCAAAGTTTTGACAGCCACAGCTGTAAATACTAATTTGATTATGGTGAGAAGTTGGTGAGAACAGTGAAACATCTCCTCACCGCAAATCTCCGCCCACAGCTTTCGTTGCCACAGCAACCGCAGCAATCATTGTTCTTCAGACCAAGGAAGACTAGAGCTGGGAAGATCATCTGTCGACAAAAAAAACACACACACCCCAAGTTCACACACACACACACACACACACACACACACACGCACGCACGCACACACAGCAGATGATGAATTAGGTGTTACTCTGCCATATGCAGGAGGAAACTAAACAGCCTAATTTCCAATGATAATCAGTAAGACAGACACTGTTATATAACTGGTTCCTGAACTGGTCGTTTGCTACATCTACACTAATTTACACCAGTTTTTGTCTCATTTTCATCAAACATGGCATCAGAATCATTTGAAGGACACTTTAAACACATAAAAAGTCAAGCAAAAGTAAAGTAAAGCCCAACTGTCTGTAAATTTTAGAGCTGAAACTATTAATTAACTGACTAACTAATCAATCAGTTAAAAAATATTAAACATTCTTTCATTTCAGCTTCTCAAATGTGAGGATTTGCTTTTTTTCCTTTGTTGTGTATGATAGTAAACTGAATGTCTTTAGGTTTTGGACTGTTGATCTGACAAACAAGCAATCTGAAGATACCATGTTTGGTCTAGAATATTATAAGGAATATTTTTGCCATTTTCTGATGTTATAGAATTAACAATTACTAATTAATTGAGGAAACAACTGGCAGATTAATCTATGATTAAAAGAATCGCAGGCCTAATGAATTTTCATTGTGTGGTTTATAATTTACTGTGTTCAAGAGTGTACACAGACACACAAACATCATCTAGATGACAAAATGGTATCATGTGCTATTGTATTACGACATTTGACATAAAATTTGGAAAACTGTACATCTCAAGAATCCAGAAAATGTGTCTTAAGTAATGATAAAAACAGATGATATCACACAGTGTGCATATTCTATTTTGTGATAAACGTGATCCGATAGTGGTGGAGTGGATATCACCAGCTGTCAGCGGTCAGTGTTGTTGATTAATGCACTCACCAGCACTCCAGATCCCAGAATGCCTCCAAAGTACCAGACCTCATCCGTGATGTTCTCGCTGTCCACAGATGTCCCCCCGGGGAAGAAGAGCAGGATGTTGCAGAGCACACAGGCAAGCGACAGAGGAATCAGAGTGATCCCCAAACACTTGGCAAAACTGCCTGAACACATTCTGACACTGATGCTCAAACCACCTCTGAGAGAAAAAACTCCTTGGGTTTTAAAAACACCTTGTGAACTTTAAAATTCCACTCAGACTGATCTTTCAATTGAATTATGTCAAAATCACAAAGCAAGGATGTCTTGACTGTAAACCTGAAATTAGGATTAAATCTGTATTAGATGGATGTGTTATCTCTTGGTTGCTCTGCACTCTTTACTGTTTCTACTGAATGATCCTGTCTGCTTCACCTATCCTGTTTCTGGGGTTGTGGTTGGCACTACAGCTGAGGCTTTATAGACCCCCCCTCATGTGGTACACACACGTACAAATACACATGCATGCGCAGTGTGGCTACAAACAAACAGACATAGAGCCATTAATGTAGGATTGTGCACACAGACACACCTGTGAAGACACAATGGTTAATGTTCCACCAGGTGTTTTGTGTACATGGAGACAGAAGAGGAAGTGACAGTTGGTCGATAGGGGCCCACAGAGCTGATGTGCATCTCCACATGTTTTGTGAGTAACATAAAGGACGTTTTCATTAGTTTTTCATTAGTATTGTCTAATCCATTTTTTTTCAGATCTGGGTGTACGTCATTTTCCATAAATAATATTTCATTTTGTGTTATAAGCCAACATATGTCAGACCTTTGAGAGCTGAACACTGATTTTTGAATTTATAACTATAAAGTTGATATTAGTTAAAAATTAGCATCACTGATAAAATCATTGATTTTAAAAGATTTATATTTTTTTTTTGCTTTTTGTGCCGTAAAAAAGACAAACACACCCAAATGATTTATTAATCTGTTGACTATTTAATAAAATTGCTTTAGTTTGGATCCTGGCCTCTGGTGTCAATTTAATGATTAAATGGATCTCTTTATCAGAGAGGTGTATATGATTAATCTTCAAGAATGAAAAACAGTGTCTTCCCTTCAGCTGTCAGACTGAGGAAATTCCTTAGGAAATTCTGCTATCCATCCCAAACTTACTAGACTGTATTATTCTATGAATTTTGATTTTACAGTGATATGAGAATTTAATCCAAATACAACAGTGCATGTGGTTATTTCTACTTTATTTAATATCATCATGGCTCCAGTAATCATTTAACAATGTTATAGCCTTTGTAAAACCCAAGCAACACCTCTGGTGGTGACGTTTTTTAGAGGGTGGTTGTTTGCACCAATAGATGACAAAATATTTCACAACATACAAGTCATCACATCATGATATTGCTTGAATTACTTTTTGTTTAAATATAAAATGTCGATGAAAATTTGCCTAAAATAAAACATTATAGGCTGCAGGAATTTCATCAGTTCACTTTTCAAATTGTCAACTGAAAAAAAAAAAAGGGATTTGTAATTTAGATTTGTAAAAATGGCCTTTGTATGTAACAATATGTCACTAAAGTGCTTAGAAAATGGAAATTGAAACGCCTTTAGTGTCATGACTACTCCATCTGCTGATTAAGGTCATGTGACATGACTGAAAGCTCAGAACAGCTGCTAAATGGACCCTGTGGACCTTTTGAAGTTCAGAATAATCATATTATTTACAATTATAACAATGAAAAAAAAATTCTTACATATTAATGCTGTGAGAATAATGATTTAATCTGTATATTTTCTCGTAAAAGTTTTTTTTTTTTTTTTTTTTTTTACCTCAGCATCAATCGATCGATGTGATCAGTCATCGGTTGCTCTGTGTTGCCGCATCCTAGTTGAGCCAAACTCAACCGATACCCGAGTAACCGATCAGAAGTTGAAAGTCCAATACGGTTTATTTTTTGCCGTGTTTTATGCCTAGTTGTTGCCAACAGTCGCTGGTAGTTAAAGCGGGATGGACACCGGCTTGACTTTCTCCTCTCGTCGGTCTCCTGTAGTGTGTTTACACGGCTGTGCAGCGTCCAGCCAGACGCTAGCTTCAAGTATAGGTCTAGGTGAGTGGTAACAGTTGCCATAGAGATCTTGGACCTTTGGCAGCTAAACAACAATCTCCTGGAAATGTTTCACAGTTTTTTCAAACACGTGTAAATTTTCTGTTTCAGTTCATAATAGCAGAAACGAGTGAGCACAAATAGCATCACTTTGGAACCACAAACCGTGAGAATCCACTGAGATTCAGACAGACAGGGAGCGGATAGTGAACTAGCTTCCAAACTATCACAACAGCTACCACTGAGGAAAACAGTAGGACCGGAAATACTGAACACAACAAACAGAGGGCGTTTAAAAGTAGTGATTTCACCTTACTAAGGGGAATTAACACGAAACACTGTGACCACTTGGTGCAGAAGATATTGTTTTTATACTTATGCAGCACTTAAAACCTGCCAAACCCCACACTGTGTGTGTGGCAGTGTACTGCAATGTTATTGATAATCGATTAATCGTTGAAACCAATGACCAAATAGTCATACATTCTGTCATTGTGTTACTTATGGGTGGAATTATAGTGAAAATAAATGATTCCCCTTTTTCAGCAATGAATATGTGTATAAAACTGTGCATACAAAACCAAAAAGATTGGCATGGATAAATACCACCGGGAGCAAGTGATAAAACATGTCTTAGTTGTTGTATTTTGGGTGGCTACCTTGAAACTAGCTCATTTGTAACTCTAAGGGACTTTAATATGCAGTGGAAAATCACTCCACATGTAGTAAATTCATAAAACGACTCAGGTGATCTCCATTTATGCCAGGAATGCTAATGTGAGTCAGTCATATCAATTACTCTTGGATATGTGTTTGCATCCAGATATCCTGAAGTGTGGTGGTAATGCGGCAGATGCTGCGGTTGCCATAGCGGCAGCACTGGCGGTAACAGAGCCATGCAGCACCGGCCCTGGTGGAGATGCCTTCTGCTTGTTCTACAACGGAAAAACCGGAGAGATCAGAGGAATTAACGGCAGGTGGAGACCCTTCTCGCGCAGCTGTAGTTGTCTTTTTAATACAGAATGATTGGCTGAGCCACTCTCTGTGTCCTCAGTGGTCGTTCACCCAGAACCCAGACCCTGGAGTTCCTGGAAGGCCGTGGTTACTCTGCAGAGACCCCTCCCTCACCTTTTGAAGCAGTGAATGTCACAGTTCCAGGGGCTCCTGCTTGTTGGTGTGACACTGTCCAGCTGTTTGGTAGCCACAAGGTTTGACTGTGTGTGTTTGTCTGTTTTATTGTGTAGAACTGTTTGCGCTGGTGTGTTTTATTCAACACTCAGGTAGTCAACAGCCCATCTATCATAATCATTTACATGTCATAAACAACTTAAATGTAAACACATTGCAAAAGGTACCATGGTGACACACACCACTTACATGCACAAACACACTTGGAAGTAGGACTCTTGACTCTTGTGTGTTCTAAACAGTGGTGTTGAAGGTCAGTCAAGGATATATAAACAAGGTGTGGACAAACTATCACTGGGCTCTTGATATTTCCTCAGTTTGGTCAAAACAGCAGTGACATAGCCATCTAAGGTAGGGTTTCCGCAGGTTCTTAAGAGTATAGGCAAACTTTTAAAGTAGGGGTCTAACAGTTTAAAAGAGCTATTTGTAGGTTTAACTATTGCTACATAGCTATTAACTACATAGCTGTTTACTTACCAGTCTAGAAGAGACGTGAGTTCAGCATCAAACTTCATTCCTTTACTCAGCAACAGCTGAGGAAAGCAACACCGATGTTGACTGTTGTCTCTATCACGTCTTTTCCTCTATTTAAGTTAGTATGCTAACCAGCTAGCACCGGCCTGTCTCTTCACGTTCCAATAGCGAATCACTGTAAACTGTCCTGAAGATGTAGTGCTGCTCAGAGTGCGTATTGTAATCTCTTGTCTTATAAACGGTGGCTGAAGCTCGTGTCAAGCGACAATCACCATCACCCACGCCCAAGAGACCATGTAAGGTGACAGAGAAAACTTACATGTAGCCCCTTTAATTTGGGGCCAGGTTGTCTCCAAGGGGAGCTGTTTGAACACTTGATACTTTTTTTCTCAAGAATAAATTAAACTATATTCATTCCAATGCTGAACAACAATTTTTTCTCTCTCCTCTCCCTTGCATCTAGCATAGTACCCTTCAAGTTTAGTAGCATAATGTTTCCTGAGATTGTGTGCATGGAAAAGCTTTATATTGGGAAAAAAAGCTTGGATATGGTGCCAGTGCCTGCAGTTTGAACTTCTGTTTTAAAATGAATATTAAGGTGTTACAAGCTCTTAACATGTATGGTATCTTTGCAGTGCATGTCCACTCAAATTTCTGTTGTGAATAAGTTAATATCAAAAATTGTAGTAAATTACTAGCTGATGTAGAAGTATATTAAGAATAAAAATATTGAGGTAAATTTGGCACATCCCTTACAATTAAGAGATGAATTTAATGTTTTTTTTTCTTGTCTTGAAAATTACAACCAGTTTTAGTCTTCACATATTTCTTCTCAAAACAATGACTCACTCTTCCTGTTCAGTGCTCAGCTTTCCTGTGAGGTAATAACTGTGTGTTTCCTCTTCCTTTTTCCCCAGCTGTCCTTTCAGGAGTTGCTGAGTGGGGCGGTGGGGCTTGCAGAGGTGGGGTTTCCTGTCGCCGAGGTAACAGCTCACCACTGGGCAAACTGGGTGTCTGCTCTGAGAGATGCAGGGAAGGAACTAGGTGGGGACCTGCTGAGTGATAATCATGCGCCAAAATGTGGACAAGTATTCAGAAACCCTGCCCTGGCCCGGACCCTGAAGGTAAATCCTTGAAAATGAAATACAAAAAAAACAAAAAACAGAAAAACACAGAATCAGGGGTCATGTGAGGAGCACTGGGACCTTTTTTCTGAACTTATGTTATTAAGAGAAGAAGGAAACAGAACAATGTAGAGCCCACTGTGCTCATGGCGCATCCTCCCAGAGGTTGTTTGCTTTTCTAAACTTGACTTAGTCTTCTGTATGGGAAGATCTCACATGAACCCAGGGGCACACTGGGTAAAAACCCCTGACCCCACTAGGATGTTGGATTTGACATGGAAGAAAAACTAGGAAGATAAATGAAGGGGATATAGACTGTACAGGGATGAGCAAAATAGGAAGAGCATTGATTGAGGCAAATTGAGAGGGAAGAATGGAGGGGATGGAGTGAAAGGAGGAGAAGGAAAAGATGACGGGGATGGAACAAAAAAGCAAAAGGGAAATGGTGAAGAGAGAGAGAGACAGAATAGAAGAGAGTGGATGAAGGGAAGGACATAATAAGCAATGATGATGGAGATGGTAAAGAATTCATTGTAATGAATTTCCCAGGGTGTGAGGGTGACTAATTTTGACCATGGCCAGAAAAGTATGAAAACATAAATAAATAAAGCCTTTTCTCCACAGCTTATCGCTGTGATCAGTATAAATCAAACAGTCAGGTTTTCACCAAATATGGCAAGATACCTTCCTTCTGTTTCAGCAAGATAAAGAAAATGCTGGCACATATAGTGGAATAATATGGGGCAATACACAAACGCGTTTCAGCAATAAGCCATCATCAGCACAAAACAATTCCTTCTGTTTGTAGCTTATATCGCTGGTTAGCCTATGTTGGTTGCTCACACATTACATACAACATAAAATATGAGCATGATTGACCATGATTGTTTGTATGTGTGGACAATGCAAATCTGTCATTGACACGTCAGTCGAACTATGGCTGACCTCACCACGTGCAAGTTCATCTGCTTGTGCTTCACCATTAAGGCATGCACTGGTTGTTGCTCTTTTGTATTACTACATCAAACACTCTTTCATTAGTAATGCAATAATACAAAACTGCCAAGTTACACCCATGACACACAAACGCGCACACACACACACACACACACACACACACACACACACACACACACACGGTCCTGACAGTGAAAACAATAGCAGTGACCTCACCCTCATTGATGGATTGTTTCCATGGAATCATAGCGCTCATTCCTCAGTGATGATCGTGTGTGTTGCCTCTTTGTGGTGAAGAATCACACAGTCACACACCCCTTCCTGTTCATTCATTAACATTGATTGGAGTGGTGGGTATACACAATAGTGGACACGTCACCTGCATAACTGTAAAACTATGGACTAGTGTGGTCTTACATCATGCTAAGCTGACTCAAACATGTAGATGGATGAAAACAGATAAAGTTATTGATTGACCAGTAGAGTGATTGGTTGTAACATTGATGGACTGGTGTCTTGACAGGAGCTGGGTGAACGGGGAAAAGCAGCTTTCTACCAGGACAGAGTGGCCCAAGCCATCGTTGACGTCATCAGCCAACACGGTGGAGTCATGACCCTGGATGACCTCAGCAGCCACGACAGTGAGGTCATCACCCCTATCAGCACAGAATACAAGGTGAGGTGGGCGACCATAGACACTTATTGTATCTGTGCTTTAATAACGAGATCAGCAGAGTGAGTGACTCATTGTGTGTTCAGGGGGTGCGTCTGTGGGAGCCCCCTCCGAACAGTCAGGGACTGGCTGCCCTGCTGCTGCTCAACATCCTGGAGAACTTCCCTCTCAAAGGTAACCACGGGGACACAGAAGCAAAGTGTTATGTACTGGGATTTTGAGCTTTCCGCCTCTGAAACCCATGTCCTCCACAGCTCATGTGGAGGTGAATGGACCTCTGTTTGTGCTGATTCAAATATTAATGAACTCTGAAGTATCAGATCCACAGTGAGTGGAGGGAGGATTGTTTCTGGAAGGAACAGTGGCTTTTGTTGTGTATATTTTTATGTTTCGAGCACTGAAATTCCAAAACGCATAAAACCAAAAATCTACATGGCTATACTAATAAAGTTAGATGTAAAAATAAGTCCTTAACTGACTGTTTAAAGACAGGATCGAGTGTTCAGATAAGTTACTTATAGATGTGAGATCCGTTTGTCCTAATACATATCCCATAACATTGATCAGTCAGTCATAGAATGTCTAATAACTAAAATACATAATTTTGTATCATGGCTCCATTCTAAGCAGCTTCCCTGCTCAAAGAGAAACTAGGACAGCCACCAAACCAGTGCCAGCTCAGTGTCTCCAGTGACATCTGACATCTGTCTGGACATGGGCGTGATACAATCAGGTGTCTGATTCATGTTGTGTGTGTCATTATTGGCTCTGATCTACTTCTCATCACCATCTCAAACCGGTCAGGGCAAAAACACTGGGCTGAACACGCTACAGTAACAAGCACAAAGCGTGGTGAGTGAAGAGATATATTGCTCCACACATTATCTTAAAACAAGACATTTAGAGAGAAAACATTTCACTGACGTCAGCTGATGAGCAGTAGATCAGTGTTACATTAAGGTTATCTAGTTACAGAAATGTGACCATAATGAGCTTTTACTTTGAATATCATATAGATATTTCAGTCTTGTGTATCTTTTAATTAGACATGCAGCTATTGTATCTACAGCAAAAGAAGCTGTTTTATGTGACAGTTTTAATATCTTTCTCACACACTTTATGGGAACAAAGTCAGGTTTTCTTAGATCTGAAAGATCTGTTGAAGAATCTGTGTGAAGCTGTATTGTTACATTATTTGATTCAGTTTATTAGTTGGTTAAGTGTTGGTTGTAAGGATGGAGTTTTGGTAGAGTCACTGTTTGATGTAATTAGTGTTCGGCTATTCGGTATTGGCCGATACACCAAAAAGTTCATGAACTTTTGCTGTTATGAACATTTAGTCTCTTGTAGGTCTTTGAAGAGAACAATCCTTAATGGTGCATGCAAAGTGAAGTGATACATATTTGAAGATGCAACAACTGAACCATTATAAATAAATAAGGGATAAATAAAAGTAATAATAATAAAAAAAACAGCAACGTCCATAGAAACTCTTAACTTCATCATCACATGAAGGATCTTGAGCTAGCTCTTTGTTTGAGAACTGATTACTTGCAAGTGCAAAGTTTAAGCACAATGATTGTATAACTGTTAAAGGAATAAATCCCAGTGTCAAATATCTGTCAGATACTCAAGTCAAATAAGGAAAAAAGGAGAAAAAAAGTCTTAATTATTTATTTATTATGTACTGTATGTACAGTGTATAAACCCTGTGCATTATTATTGAAGTACAATGTTTGTGAAAGGATAATGGAATTTGATTTCTGAAAATTCAAGCATCTTTTTGTGTGAAACTGTGTGTGTTTGATTGTGTTTTTGATTGTGTTTGTGTGTGTGTTTGTGTGTGTGTGTGTAGCTATGGGCCACAACAGCTCTGACTATGTCCATGTTTTGGTGGAGGCTGTGCGTTTGGCTCTAACAGATGCTCTGCGTTACCTGGGCGATCCAGACCATGTGACCCCCCCACTGGAAACCTTACTGGACAAGAGCTACAGCCATTGGCGAGCACAGCACATCAGCATGGAAAGGTGTGTGTTTATGTGTGTGTGTCCGTTAGTACCAGTGTGTACTAGTCGTGGCCTGTTGACTTTAGATAGGACTGTAGACTTTTACCTCTTCACTACCTTGAAGCTCATCCCTTCATACCTCTTCCCTCCGCCACTGCTCTGTCTGCTGTGTGTGTGTGTGTGTGTGTGTGTGTGTGTGTGTGTGTGTGTGTGTGTGTGTGTGTGTGTGTCTGTGTGTGTGTGTTTTTTGGAAGCAATTTGTATTTACCTTTCAGTGCTGTAGACTTTGAACTGTAGGTCTTTATCATTTGTAAGACAAATAGACAATAAAAGTATAAAACAACATAATTATCCCTTAACGTACGCATACACACACACACACACACACACACACACACACACACACACACACGCGCACACATTCTACTAAACTTAAATTACTGAGAGTTTATTACTGCATTAAGCAGCAAACACAAATACTGACACTAACCCCACACCTTCCAGTATTACCTAACCCAACCTTATTGATTCAACCAACCCTACATCAGACTAATGTGTCTCATTAACATGAACAGTAAGAAAGTCTTTGCAGTCTCTGTGTTGACATGCACATAATAAACCAGGTAACTGAGAAAAATCAAGTGAAAGCAGGAAATTACAAATCATGTTTACCTGCAATGCAATAACCTGGTTAAAACTGGGGCTTACATGCAGCTGGTCCCCAATCAGATTTCTCAGCCAACACCATATAATACTTTTGAATCAAGGGTGGCATATAGTTTATTAGTGATGTATGCTGCTACAGGCTGAAGCGTTTCTGTTTTGTAACTGATGACACTGTGGGAGGACAGGCTCGGTAAGAAAGCACACAGTCATAAATATTATCCCAAGTTATAGCAGTCGTGCTTCCTCTAAAGAGTATTCATTAAAAAATATTTCATTTACATTCGTCTTACAAATCTTCGCCTCATTTTGAGCCACAGAGAGTCTTTAAATTAAATGATTTAAAGAATTCCTTAAAGTTTTTTTCTGTTGTGATAACATCATCAGAGAGAAAAAGCAAATAATGTAGTTTTTTTTACATTTATATAAAAGAATATGGATTTTACATAAGAATAATAATGATAATTAAAATTACCATCATCATTAATCATTTGTGTCTTTAATATAAACATTTTGTGTTTGTATGTGTGTATTCGTAGGGCCATGGAGGGAGTGGAGCCTGGCCTGATCACAGGAAGTGACACAGTCTATTTCTGTGTGATCGACAGTCAGGGGAACGCCTGTTCGTTTGTGAACAGCACGTACATGGGCTTTGGGAGCGGGCTGGTCCCAAAAGATTGTGGATTCTCACTACAGGTCTGAAGGCTTGGAAAGGGGTGTGTGTGTGTGTGTGTGTGTGTGTGTGCGTGTGTGTGTGTGTGTGTGTGTGTGTGTGTGCGCGCATGTAAGGTAGCAATGGGTAACAAAACTAACAAGCTGTTGAGTCACTGCAGAGTAGGTGGCAACATTAGTGGATCTGATGAATAATTCCAGGTTCATTTTGGCTGACTTTCTTTGCATTAACTTTTTATCTTTTTTCAGCACATTTCAAACTGTCCTTCTCATTTTTTCAGCACAAGCTGTGATATTACAATTTTAAGTTAAAGCTGCCAGGAAACTAAGAATATAAGAAACATAACACAGGCCCCTATACATTTTATAGGGGGAGTAATAATCACTCACAATAATATTATGGAATATGTCAACGTTGTAGAACATATTTTTTCACCATTTATTATATATATACATTTAAAGTCTATGTTTGTCTGTATATCACTGAAAGAATTAGAAGTTTAAAAAAACATTAAAATAAAATTATCTCTACAGGCACAATTGAGACAGTGTGTAAAAATCCCACAGCAGAACTTTCAACTGGTTTTCTTTTCTTGTTTCCACATGATATTTAAATAAAGTTATATTACTTTAAATAAAACATGCTCAGATTATTAATAGATGAACAGATGGACTGGAGTGTGATGCTGAAGTACAGTAGTCATTTACTAGATCAGCACCATAAGTGTGGGAATATTTGGTGACACAAAAAGGACCTATAAAACACCAGGCATGAATAAAGAAGGGACAATTTTTCATATTTTATTATGCTGTTTTGCATAATAACATTACCTGAGAAGAGCAGGAATGAATGGCGTGTTTGTGTACTAACCTGGAAATATTTTTGGTAATCATGAACCAGACCTACTGCTGTAGTAACATGGTAATATATATTGAATTTGATCTTCATAGAACTTATCCAACTTATTCACCAAAAGTAGAATTTCCAAATTGCTTCTCAAAAAAGACATAAAAACAAACAAAAAATGTAAATGAACAGGTTGAATTATTGTGTGTATCATTATAATGTGTTAATGAAAACTCTATCTGCGTCTATCAGAATCGCGGTGCCAGCTTTTCTCTGCGTCCCAACCATGTTAACTGTGTTGCTGGGGGGAAACGGCCATATCACACCATAATACCTGCGCTCCTCACTACCTCTGCAACCAAGTCAGAAAAACCCAGACTCCTCGCTGCACTCGGGGTCATGGGGGCATTTATGCAACCGCAGGGACACATCCAGGTACACAATAAGCAGGAAATCAGGCATGGGAAGAAAGAGTTAACGCTAATTATTGTATGATTTAGCTATTTTTTTTTTTCTCTGTGAATCACATTAGTGGTACTTGCATTGGGTTTTACAGTGGTACCCTGGTGGTTTCTGGTTCAGCCTTACATTTGTAATGTTTGAATCCACTGATGTTGATCTTGTGTTTAGGTGTTGTTGAACATGTTGGAGTTCGGGATGAATCCTCAACAAGCTCTGGACGCACCGAGAGTCTATGTACAATATGACCTAAAAAGTACTAGCACTCTGCCGCCAACACACACACACACACACACTTCAAACAGATTTTATCACCATTTAAATGTCGTACATACAGCTGAACACTATATTCTTATTAATGATTAAGGATTATGTGTGTTTAGTCAAAATACTGTACGGTGGTATACTTCCTCTTGTGAGTTCTCCTGATTAGATAAGTCACACTGACATTTATTTAATGTGGTTATAGTATATTGTATAAATTTGTTTAAGATTAATTAATTTAAGAAAATTATCTTTATATTTGCTCTGGTTTGTTGTTATCACAGTCCATCATGGTACAACTGATTCACTAACAAGCACAGAATTTGTAGTCATATAGAGAAAACATTGAATGTGATTTGTAGTCACGTCCAATAGCTTTGTCTAATTATGAGTTTTTTTAATCCCTCTGCAGTATATGAAATATAGCATTAGTAAAAATACCTTTACATATATTTATCATATTTGTCATATTTATAGTCATTCAAAAATGGAATGCTGGAGTGCTTGTTTATTGGCTATAAGCCGTGTATTTTTATATGGGTGGTAGTCGGATTACCTCATAACTTTGCTCTGCACACGTATTGTAACTTAAGGGGTATGTAAGGTGAGAATTATGGGAGTTTTCTGTAAAAACACAATTATGTTCCATGTTTTTATAGAGCACTGTTTGTCATAATAATGGTTTGATCAAACCTTTTGTGTCCAGCTGAGGAGTGGTGGGTTAATCTGGAGGAGGGGGTCGACCGGGAGGTGGCAGAGGAGCTGAAAAGACGAGGCCAAAAAGTCCGCTGGCCAATCACAGGTACAAAATAACTGGTTTTAATACTTACATAGTATATTTTACATGTGAAGTTTGTCATTGTTCCAGAAAAAAAGATCACTAATTCATCCGTTTTTGTATGAAGACCATTGCAAACAGTTTTGCACTCAGGCAAATACAAGTGGAGGTTTTATCATTTGTTTCATTGGTGACGTATTTTATAATAAATGGGTGTTGCTTGTAGCCTGCTCAAAAGTTAATGTG
Source organism: Seriola lalandi dorsalis (assembly GCF_002814215.2). Taxonomy (NCBI): domain Eukaryota; kingdom Metazoa; phylum Chordata; class Actinopteri; order Carangiformes; family Carangidae; genus Seriola; species Seriola lalandi. The sequence continues at coordinate 7,393,749 of NW_019525437.1, forward strand.
TCACATTAATTGTTATATTGTTTTACATTAATGGCCATAGACAAATGAGATCATGGCTGAAACGGGGATTAGACCGCAGTTCCCCAAAACACTATTGCTTCCTGTTGCAAACAGGACAGGACGTTTTTATTTGTTCCTCCTTCCTACACTGGCATCGGTCTGGGTCAGTTAAGTTGCTCTGTGGCTTTTATGAATATCATGAACATGTGAGTGAACTTGAGCCAAAATTCATTGGGCAATATCCCTTTGTGGAAAGGACCAAATCACTTGTCAAATCCAGCTCAGTGACACACAATGGAAAATGCAGAGAAGAAGCTCTGCCAGTGTTCTTGATCATTTCTGTACTGCAATGATGTATCCATAATGTAGAGCAACAAATAGCACATTTAAATGTAAATTACTGTAGAGTGCTTAATATCTGATACTAATTCTTGCTAATGGTTCTTTATAGTAAAGTTTTTAGGTGTCAGCTATGGAAAAACACATATGTATGTGGGACATTATGTCATCATGCTGGCGTCCATGACTCTGTAAACACATCCTTATGAACATGATAATGAAAGAAAAATATATAGCAGAAAACTTACATACTTACACCGCAGGCACTAAATGTTCTTATTAGATTTTGAAGCATCTGTCTGCATATATTTGCATATTAATGAGGAAGACAGACATCCCACAAACTGCTGTAACTCCTTAATGCTTTGAGCCAACAAGTTCAAATTGAGACCAGATATGTAGCATTCAAAGACAAACATGTTGATATGAAAGAAATTTGTGCTAATTTAGGAACTTATTGACAACTTAATTGCACAATTTATGATACTAAAGTGAACCATTGAAGCTTTGTGAGGCTGGCTTTACGTACTCCTCTGGCCTGTGACCCTGCCATTTAAGTTATGACACTAATCGTTGTATGTTTTGATAATCATTAACAAGAAAATCCAATTTAAGGAACCAAATGTCAAACTGCTCATCACTGTGCACATCACAGAAGAATAAAACTGTGTGTATCTTCCTCACTTCCTAACTGCCACCTTCATCCCACAACTTATTTTAAGATTTTAAAATATTCCTTTGATATATTAATTCATAGCTGTTGTCTTTATCATATCTATATATATATAAATATTCTGTGTGTTAATTTATCATATCTTGTATCTGCAGAAGCATAGTTTGTCTTATTGTGTGCTACTCAATCAGTGAGTTTATGTTATTTTTATTGTATGGATGATATTAATATGCAGTAAAGTTTCTCCAGATGTATCCAGAGGTTTCTATATGAATTAAAACTGAAATAAAACCCCCAGGGAGACATTTCAGACACTAACACAACTTTTTTAAACACCTATACATTATAGAAAAAAATACAGTGCTGCATAATTATGGGCTGATTCGTCACCCTCAAACCAGAGACCTTCAACTCATGATCATAACATGCTGCACTTGTAATATTTTGCTATACACTGCATTTTACTGACAGATAGATAAAAGACGGGATAGTTTAATGGGCTTAATGCGTTTTTTCCCCATTTATCTTCTCATTCAAACACACAGGCCACAAGAGGTCTCAGTTTGGGCGGGGACAGATCATCACAGTGGGGGATTGGTGGAACCCATCTGTCAGTCAAGCCGATCATCCAACCAGGGTGCTGTGGGCAGGATCAGACCCCAGAGCTGATGGATGTGCTCAGGGTTACTAGACGTCCTTCACCTCCTTTCATCTCCTCTGCAGAAGTAATAATCTTTCTGAAGGCAAATGCTTACACATGAAATGTAGAGGAGAAATAGCATCAGTGTTAGACTGAGACTGAGACCTTTATTCAGTTGATTGATTTTATTACCACGTGTAACTTGACAACAGTTCAGGTTTATAATTCAGTCATAGCCCAAGGTCATAATAGATATATTGAATCTTCATGAAGTGTCTTATTTCATCATGTTCTTGTATCAGCATTTACTAGATTGTTCTCTTGTATGTTTACACATACATAAATGTATGTTTACACATACATTTATGTATGTAAACTATTATTACTACTCTATGTCATCCATGTAGTCTGTGACATACAGCAGCAGAGCAGTGCATCGATTTATAAAAGATTTTGCACTTTGTGATGGTTTTGTTTGCTCTTAACAGCAACAGGAAAACAAATCTTCATGTAATATTATAATACACACCAAGGATGCTTTTCCTGATGTTGGTTTGAAACTGAGAATTATCTCAACCAAAAGACAGCAGATCAGCAGCAACTAATTAAAGAGACTGTTTGTTTGAAAAGGCAGCAGTATCATTACAGACTGTATATAACTCTCCTTCCGCAGTAAATGACAGCTGCATCTTTACTCAAGGGGACATTTTATAAAGAAATAGAGTTTAGATCGTGTAATAATGTGATGTGAACTAAGTCAAAATCTTTTTGGCATCATTTTCCTACATTTTAAAGTAAATATTTGTTTCTGCTGTTGTTGAAAACAAACTGATTTATCAGTCAAATATTTTGTAGCTCTAATCCCTGGTTCCAGTGTACTATTACAGCTCAAGGTAATGTGGTATTTTACTTTGTCCTCAGCAGGACCTGATATATATATTGATCAGTCATTTGATCAGCTCATCTGTCCCGAGCAGTATGTCTCAAAAAGGACTAAATTTGGAAACTTTGTATAAAACATCTGAACAACTATCAGTGGGATGTCACTCATAGTCCCCAGAGGGTGAATCCTTATGTTTTGTTCATTCTCTGACCTTTTCTCCAGCATCACCACCATAAAATTTACTGAGCACATTCATGCCTCCCCCTGAGGACAAACCATTCCCATTTCGGATGCTCCGTGCAGCTTCTGGTGTAGCACTAACTAGCCTAAATGTCAGCTGTAAACAAAAGATATCTCACAGTTTGTAATGCATGTTACCATGAAATTAGCTGTGTGCATTCCAGCTCCTCTAGTCTTTTGCATTTGGATCACTACATGGCCTTTTCCATTCATTTCATATGATGCATCGTTTTCATTGCACGTTTTCATGTGTCATGTTTTCAAGCATGCAGGGACACAGACAGACAGACAGACAGACAGACAGACAGACAGACAGACAGTCAGACAGACAGACAGAATAAATAATATTACAACATGCAGTGGCTTTGTGAAATAAAATGAGTCAGTTGGTAAACAGCTTGTAAGCCACTTATACTCTGGAGCAGGCAGCTCAAACATGTTTCCACCTCAGCACAAATCGCTCCATGTAGAAACATGATGTTGGACTTTGTTTCAATGTTGATCTGCTTACAGCTCCAAACCCCTCTTGGTACCAGCCCTGCACTCCTATAAAGAACCGTGTGTTCTGTCACCCAAACACAGACACACACACTCATATACACACATAATCTGTCCTAATTAACACAGCTTGTTAGTGCAGGTTGTTAGTGGCCCATTCCAGTTTACAGCGCAGTTTATCTGGATGTGCTACATTCCAGCTGGATTAGAAAGCAGCTCACAACATCCTGGACCCCTGAAACACACATGCACACAGTCTCTCTTGCTTTCTGACGCAGCACTATGAGGAGTCATGTTGTGCCCTATTGCCCTACATAGACCTGCTGAGCTGTTGTTTCATTCTGACCCAGAAAGAAATCACAAAGATTTTTAGGGGAATTTGGAAACATGTATAAAACATTTTGATTTATTGGTCCTTGTTAAACTGCAGTGCACAAACTTTTGTGTCGGGAGTTGAAAGAAATCTCTCTTGGGCGGAAATCCTTTCTTAATTTTAGAACTGTACACTGCATGTTGAGGGTTTATTGTTCACCATGAAGTTTGAATCAGTCAGTAACTCAAACTTAATTTACATAGCACCTTTCGTACAGATTAGTGCATTTCAGAATCTTTTCTTTTCGGGGGTTTAACAAGCAAAAAATAAGAACAAATATAAATTATAAAACAACTGGAGACTAATGAACACGATGGAAGTGAAATACGAAAGCAATAAAAAAGATAAAAGATGAAGAAACATTAGATAAACAGCCAGAACATTTAAAGAGAGAAACAGAGAAAAGTAATAGAGAGAACAGTAATAAAAGATTAATTAATG
>NW_019525437.1:7398463-7436694 GCF_002814215.2 Seriola lalandi dorsalis
ACACACACACACACACACACACACACACACACACACACACACACACACACACGATCTCTCTCTCTCTCTCTCTCGTGGGATTTTTCATATTTCTGGCTGAACTCTGTGCAGCTATTGGTCAGCTGCCTTCCTGTGAGTGTGTTTCCTGGCGCACGTTGTGTCATGGCAGAACTCCCTCAGTAAGGGAAGCAGAATCTGTTCAGCGCACACACACACACACACACACACACACACACACACACACACACACACACTTGTTTTTGTTTCCTGGCTCCCCAGCTGCTCTGACCCTTCCCTCCCCTCTGTCTGTCTTTCGCTGCTCTCCTCAGTCCATTCCAGTTCTCTCCTCTCCTTCCTGCGGTCGTGTTTTGTTTTCGGGGGAACAATGTGTTGCTCGGTGGCTTTCGCCAGGTCTCTGGGTCTGGCACTGCTGCCTCTGGCCCTCTGCTGTATCCTGGCCAACTTGCTGCTGCTGTTTCCTATGGGAGCAATCACCTACATCCAGCAGGACCGCCTGGCCAGCTACATCTGGTACTTTGGTGGACTAGGAGGTGGAGGACTGATGGTTAGTGAATTGTTTTTAATTTTAATGAGATGATGAAGTCCTCCTATATCTAGATTTCTTTGTAGACTTTATTTTGATACCTGCTTTTTACAGCTTTCTGATTATTCTGGTGGCGACTGTGTCTGGAAGATGCAAACCAAAATTAGGTGCGGGTCATGGCAATGGCATTTCGAAGAGAGGATGATTGCACACTGAGCTGTAGTTGTTGGATTTTATCACCAATATTTTGACTGGACTTCAACCAAACACACCAAATGTGGTGGAAAGGAGTGAGAGGGGCTCTAAAATCACAACTTTAATATCATGGGATAACTTTCCTTTGACTTAAAGAACTCCAAAGTCTTGGTTCAGTCATTCAGTTTTCCAATGCTTGCTTCTCAGCTGTTTTTTTTTTGTTTTTTTTTTAATTAATAATAAAAAAATATCCAGAATTATTGTTTCTTTTTGAATGACAAGTTTTTGGACAAAACCTTCATTTACTTTTCAAAATTTCAAACATATTGGATGTAAGCCACTGTTTTCAGAGATGCTTGGTGTACAGCATTTTAACATCCTCAAAGTTTAAATTCTGTGCCTCTGAAATGTTTTTGCAATTATTTCTATATAGTAGGACTACTGAGTAATACATCATTTGTCCTACTCCATACAAAGTATAAAATATTTGACTTTGATTGTGACAAAAATCCTCATTCACTATAATGAATGAAGAGAAGTGAAGGTAAAAATAGAGGGGGGTTTTGAATGGGGGCGATGTGGTTTCAGATCAGAACTTTTTGCCTGGCAGAGGCTAAAACAATTAGTGGATGTAGGTTCAGTTGAGGTCACTGTACCACATGGTGACAATTATCACTATTAGTTGCAGTGGAGAGAGAAAAAGTTGCTGAAAACAACAGTGATGAGATTCAGTTTTCATCTGGAAGCAAAGCCAGTGAAATTCTTTTGAAACCACGTTTCAACCACATTTTTTCCCTCATTTAAAACAAAACATTTAAAAAGTGAATGTTGACAGTGTTTGAGTCACTCTGCAGAAGAAACTGTGTGAAAATGATTACCACCTCCCTTTCTCCTTTATGCAGAGACAGACGCTGGTACATGTTGATCCATTGGTGACAAACTGAGGCATCTTTATTTTTCTCAGTGTGTTTATCAAATACAACCACTGCTGATTTAAAGTCAGTAGGATTTTAATTCACTCATCTCTTTATAGATTAGTTGTAATTTACTTAAAACAACATTAGCCCTGACTGATAGAAACACGATTTTAGACCTGAAAGATGGTAATTGTCTCCCCTTCAGCACCATTCACTCTAAGTGTATCTGCAGTTGTTTTATTGAGAACAATGAAGTGCTGTGTGAATTAATCTGTCTGCTCTACATGCTGCTGATCTGATGGGTTTATGCTGCGACTGAGCAGAAAGGAGCTGTTCTTTTAGTTTGGTTTTAAGCAAGAACAGAGGAGAGATTGTCTTTTCCCAGACAAGATTAACCCTGCTGAAGGTCCGCTCTCTAGAATATTTACATTTCTTTTTTGCTTTTTGTTTGTAGTCTGAGCAGGTGAGAGTGAGAAACTGTTCAGAACATCTTAGCACGTAACTTAAATAGATACTGTAGTCTATATGAAAGACTTTCCACTATAGCACTAGGCCTAAAAGTGTGTTTTGGACCATTCAAAAAGAAGGCATTTCTCAGCTGTTCATATATTTCTCATGGAGGAGAGACTTTGTTTTGACAGTAAAATGCTGCAAAAATTAACAATTAAACAGGTTTTAAACAATTTGGTGCTGCTCTATTCATCATTGTTAGAAAACTTTATTTATAGCAGTGATTAATCAGCACAGAAAGGAGAGCACTGGCCACTTTAAACCCGGAAGAGGAGGCAGAACAATGACCCGAGGAATTATTAATTCCACTTATGAGAGATAGAGAGAGAGAGAGAGAGAGAGAGTGAGTGAGAAGCCTGAATTTTAGATGTCCCTTTCATATCCACAGGGCGCTGCTTATTTTGTAGGAGACACAGCTGGATGAACTTTATCAGTTCTCATGTGTTCTCATTCACTGAGCTGCTCTAAATGACACTCCCCTTCCTACAAGTGTTTCACAATAAAAATGAGGGATCATGCAACATGAACTGATGGAAGATTTTTTTAAATGTGAATATGGAGGAAATATTGACTTTGTATTGACATCAAACAGGAGCAACAACAAATGAGATTAGATCACAAAACATTTTACTCTAAGACTTGTTACTAAGATATGATAAATGATTACTTTTAAAGCAGGGGAATTTAGCAATAAACTCCTCCAATAAAAGCCTGTTTGTTTATAAAGGGCCTAGTCAATATTTGAGGAATGCACAGTAGTTAATCTGTTTGGGTTTGTCTGTATCACAAGGAGCTAACATACACTGCAGGAGATTTTCTTACATGAATATACCTTTTTTCCCTTTGTCTGAGTTAACTTTTTCCTTGTTATCCTTATGTTTTCCACTTTGGTTTCCTTTATGGAATGACTGAACGTTAAAGAGTCAAAGAGCAAACTGAATCCCTTTGAGAGAAATCTATCTTTAGCTTTCCTTCCTTCCTCCATCTTTTTTCCCTCCCCCCCCCTCTCTCTTCCTTTCTCGCTGTGCACTTCCCTCTGTATTGTCAGTCTCTCTCTCTGCCTCTGTGGTGCTTTAGGGGGACATCCAGGATGTGTATATAACGATGCCTATGATCTGTGTGTGTGTGTGTGTGTGTGTGTGTGTGTAAAACCTTGGGAACTTCCCTCCAACTGTTAGCATGTGATTTAAAGTCCTTGACTTCAGGGAGAGAGACAACAGCACAGGAAAGACGAGGAGAGGAATAAGGCAGGGAGAGAATAGTAAAAGAATAGAACACAAACATGTAGGATTGCCACTATTTCCCTCTCTCTCTCCTGCACAACTGCACTGTATCTCAGCTGTTGGTACAGTACAGGCTGTATCCTGCTCTTAATGCAGCCAGTGTTCGTGTTACCCATCACTGACTGCTTGTACTCCACCATAAATCATGTTTCAGTCCACCATGTCCTCACTTTATAGCTCTACAGTTATAGTCAGCTGTAACATGACTAGGTAGGACGGTGTTAGCTGCATTAGTGACATGACCATGTTGCCAAATGATGCATCACTTGGACCAGAGTCAAATATTACAACAACTATTAAGTGAAGTTTAACTAAATTTGATACTGAAATGTATGGTGATTCCTGATTTTTCAATTCCCCAGACAGGATAGATGGTTTTGATTCAGCCAACATGTCTCAAGACAGTTTGTTTTCATCTAACTTTTGTTTTTTAGTGCGTAATGAAAATTAGTCCCAGCTAGTGTTGCTATAAATCTTTCATTTCCTCCTCCTTTAGGCAATATCCATTTACTGCTTTTAGCTTGAACAGTGATTGACAGCTGGGACTAGTCTAGTGGTAGATGTGTCACTAGCTAACTGCTAGCAAAGAGAAGCAGGGTCAAAGTTTGGTAATCTGTCCATGCAGCAAAATGTGACTAAAAGAATGCAGCTCAAGCCTCCTAATAACCTTTGTTATTTTCCCTCACCCCATAAATTACCATCCACAATGGACAAAAAGTGCTTAAAAGTGCTTTTGTTCAGGAACTGTAGTGAAACAATGTACTTTTCTGTGCTTCCAGATGTTGGTTCCAGCTGTTGTCTTCATCACTCTGGGGAAATGTAGCTGCTGCTGGAACGAGAGCTTAATGGTAAGATGCTTTTTAATCTATGAATCATGTTTAAAATCTACTGTTTTTATGGTGTAACCAAGATCTGGGAGTGTTGACATTAATGCTAAGCTAATGCTATGGCAGACAAGTTTCATATTGTTTATACTAGATTAATGCAATGCTATCTGACATTGTGAAGTACATACTTGTCTCAATGGGTAATTAACAGTTTGAAAAATTTGGCAATTCTTCATTTTATGTTCATATATTTCTTTTTGCTACATAGTCCATTAATCATTTCAGTTTCCTTAATCAAATATACGGCTTTTAGGTCCCAAACCTTCTTTTACCCTTGTTCCTATTTTACCGCCATTTTCCTGTTTTTTTTACTCATGACTTTGAGCATAATTCAGTTGTCTACAGCTGTCAATAAGCCCTGTCCTTATGGGGTGGAATGCTAATGCTAATCCAGCTATGATAATTCAACAAGGGTCCCATTGTTAGGTAACACTCAACAAAGTAAGCTTGGCTCACACCACTCAAGCCACATGCACAGCTGCGGAGTGTGTGTGTGTGTGTGTGTGTGTGAGAGAGAGAGAGAGAGAGAGAGAGAGAGAGAGAGAGAGAGAGAGAGAGAGAGAGAGAGAGAGAGTGTGTGTATTTAGTTTAGCTCAGATCTTTATTGGCAGTGCAGCAGCATAATTACACAACCACATAAAAACATACCACAATAAAATCAAATACAAGACAATCAAAAGACAACATTATGGCAGTACTAAAGATGCAATTCAAACAGTAAGGATGTGTGTGTGCGTGCGTGCGTGCGTGCGTGCGTGGCACCTGTCTCTGTAGCACCTGTCTTCTTCTTTGTACAGAGAGACACAGTCACTCAAATATCCACAAAGGCTTCCAAACACGTGCATGTTCTTTAAAAACACTGTGTATCTGTGTTCCTCTCTAGATGTGCGGGTCCGTGTTGGCAGCTGTGGTCGGCCTGGTGGGGTCGAGCTACTGTTTCGTCATATCAGGGTTCGCCTTGGTGCAGGGTCCCCAGTGCTTCACCTCTTATGGATGGTCGTACCCATTTGCAGACCAGAAGGGCAGGTAGGAAGATACTGTACTGTGCTGTGTGTGTGGTGGCATTGCGGTGTATACAAAAAAATAACAAATAGAGCATTCAGTATTGTTTTTGTATAAAACGGATAGACTTAAACACGCTTGTTTGACTTTTTTTTATATTATATAGGCATGTGTGTTCTCTGTAAAAGCATTTAACATAGTCCTATGAAGGCAAAATTTTTATTATAATTAATATTAACTCCTAATAATTTCACAAGTACAATTGCAAAAGACTACTGAGAGGAAAAGAAAATGAAGGAATGCAAGAAGGAATCATTATACACCATTATTAAAAAGCATTATGGCATATAAAGCTGACTGAACAGATGGAAATGCTTTTACCCACTGACCCATTTCAGTCCACCTTAAGTATTTAAGTATCAGCTTGGTATTTTTGAATTTGATTACCTTCTTTTATTACCAATAATTCTTTTGGATAGACCAGCAGGTCTCTGTAAAATGACATCTTAGATATAGTGCTAAATCTGTGGGCATGTAACCATAGCAACAGTATTTCTGCATCATGCTGTGTTACTAGTTATTGCACAACTCACTTAACAACTAATTGTTTCAAATCGAGGGTTCTGGACTGTTGGTTGGGCAAAAAAAGACATTTTAACACACGCTCACAAATAGTGATAAGCCTAATATCTCGCCCTAATAAGTAGAGTTAAAGACTTTCAGGTGTCCTGATATAGAAAATAATACATTCATATATTGGTGCACTTGGTTCTGTATCATTGTCCACTAATTTCAATTTTAATAGCATCTAACTTCTTTCCTTAGTTTTTCAGCACACTGTTGCACACAAGTGTAGCGCAACACTCAACAGCCTCTTTTCTGGATCTGTTGCACCTTCCTCTGTCTCTCTGTGATCCCCTCTTTACACTGATGTCTCTCTTCGTGTTCCAGGTATCTGCTGCAGCCAGAGACTTGGTCTCGGTGTCTTCAGCCGCTTCATATCGTAGAGTGGAACGTGACTCTGCTGTGTGTTTTACTGGGTTTGGCTGTGCTGGAGTTCATCATCTGTCTCTTACAGCTGGGGAGCGGCTTAGTCAACGCCGTGTGCCGGCCTTGCTGCTACAAGCAGGAGTACAGTCTTAATGCGTAGTCAAACACACATGTGTATGTAGTATTACTTGCACAGACATACTGTACGTGCATGTGTACACATAAAAACACAACACAACACAACACAACACACTATGTAGACACACTTACACATGCACTATCATGGACCTCTGACAACTGTCAGCTTTGTGTAACCACTGTATCTTCAAGCTTTTGAGTTGCCCCGGTTAAAGTAGCAAAAGCACCATACAGTCATTGATGACACCAGGATGTTTGTCCATAATGATGTAGGTGTGTGTGTGTGTGTGTGTATGTGTCTGTGTGTTATATCTACTCCAGGTTAGGAAGAGCAGGATATACTTTATTTGCTCGGGTGGTGAAAGAAAGCTCAGCAGACCCACATGTACAAAATAATAAGAAAGAATCAGAGCATCCTTGATCATAATAATAATAATAATAATAATGATGATATGTAGTTTCCAAGATAACAGGTTTCACTGAAGTAATTGCACAATTGCCAAACAACACAGTGTTAAACATAGCACATCTTCAGAAAGTTAACTCCTTCTTGTGTATTTGTTTTTATTTTTAGCGAGGCTTTAGTGACAGCTGTTCAGTCACTTCAAGAAATCCAATATTCTGAATCTTGTGGTCGCTCACTTTCTTTATTATTATTATTATTTTGTACTGTTTGCATTGAGGTTACTCCATAAACCTAATACCAGTGTTATCACATGAACAGAGCAGTAGCAACATACAGAGAGTGGAGATGATAATGCCTTATTAAATCAATATCATTACAATAGTACATGCAAGATGGCTGCCACAGATTGTTTGCCACGTCCTCCAGTGTAGTTGTTGTGGGCATTTTACTGTTCATGGTGTTCATGCAGGCGCTACTGAACATTTCCTTAACTTTAGTTTTTTTTTTTTTTTTAAAAGGTGCCATCTTGTCTTTTCAGTGTTATTTTGTGTTTCCAACTTTTATACACAGTGTTGGACTACTTATGGGTTACAAGCAAATGTGTGTGTGTTTGTACATTTGTTTTCATTTTCACAGTATTTTGTTAAATTGTTAAATTGTTTTCTTTATGTCTTTCAGATTATAGTTAAGTGTTAATGGACATTTTATATATATTTTAGTGACATATTTTTATAATGTATGTTTGTTTGTGCTGCCTTGAATAAAAAAAAAAAACCTGTTTCCATTTTATATATCCAGTGTTTGATTTGTTTTTTTTTGTTTTTTTTAACTGTCAAAATGATAGTCAGGAAATTTTCAGGTCAGTTATTTTCAGACAAAGCAGTTAAACCCAAATTCCCCAAAGATATCGGTGGTAAACAGCAGGTCGCATGCAGCAGAGACAGATGTGCAAGTGTGTGCATGTGTGTGTATTCATGTGTTAGGGCCCTTACTGCACCTCCCACAAGCTGGTACCATAAATTAACTGTTTGCAAGCTTATCAGGTGTTATTTTATTTATTTTTAGTTTAACTACTTTTGGCCCCCACTCTCTGTTACAGAGTGGGAGGGTACGTGACACAAATCCAGTATTAGTTTATGTGTAACAGGTCAAAACTTGGATTTCTGCATGTGTGCACGAATGTAGCTTGCTTGGTGTGTTGTAATCAATTCGTGGACTAGAGATTGTGTCCTGGAGTTTCCAAAGTTGCCTGAGTAAAAATCCCAACCTTGAGTAAATGTGACCTCTGACTCTGGGAGTCAAAACCATTACAAGTCATTTTTTCAGTAAATTAAATGTCCCCACCACATTGTGTCTGTGAGGAGGCAATTTCAAATTATTCATGTTACATTATAAAATAAATGACCTACAAGCCTTAAAATACTGATAAACCTCTCAATAAAAATATTGAGAGTAGAATTAATTGTTCTTAATTGACCTAAGAGGAGGATGGAAGTAATTCAGATGTTAAAGTATTGAAACTACTTAGCTTGGTTCGACTGATTTGGGTTACATAGTTTGTTGTCAGAGTGTTTGGACACTGTCTGGATCAAAAGTCCAAAGTGTTTTCGTCACCGGCAGATTTTTTGTCTGCATCTCCACATGAAAAAAAACTGAATGTGACACGGATCAGGTTTCCGTTATTTCAGCTAAAAAAAAAAAGGAGACAAAGAACATGAAGTCTGATTTAAATGTGACTTCCATCTGGTATTTCAAAATTTACGGGATATCAGATACGGATGTCACACAGAGTTTCTGCTCTTATGCAAGTCTAAGCTGTTGCTCAAACAGGTGCTCAGGCCTCTGATAGGCTGCCTCAAACCCTGTCTGATGGTCAGTGACCCCTCTGCCCCTGCTTGGCGGTTCCCAGCTATCAGTCAGCTGAAGGAGTATAAAGACACACACGGGGTCTAAAGTCTCTAAGACAGACATATAGTGCAGCTGACTGACAGCAGTGAGTTTTCCAGTCAGTCTCCTTCGTCATCATCGTCACTCAGTGGGTCACTGGATAGAAATAAAGACTCATCTTGCCTCACTGGCAGTTTTTCTTTGGATTTCCTTGTAGCTTGTGAGGTGCCAACACTTTCTCATCAAAATGCGTCGGCTGGCGTTACGGAGTGTGTTGCTGCTGTGTTGTGCGGCGGTGTGTGTGTCTGGGATGAGGAGAGAGTACTTCCTCAGGATAGAGGAGGTGTCTTGGAATTACGCCCCGAGTGGGATGAACATCATCCAAAACCACACTCTGCAGGATGATGAGTAAGTGCACACATCTCACATTAACCTGGTTGTATTGTCTTTTTATTGTAAAATAAGTCAGTCATCCCCATCCCCCCTGGAGCAGTTCCAAAATACAACAGTAACAATCTTCACTGTGTTTAAGAAAAAAAAAAAAAAAATTTACAAAACAACCTCATTAGTAGCTTTTGATCATGTCACACAATCTTCATCAGCAGATGATATTTGGCCATTTCTCATGGGATTGTAGATGTTCAACTTTCCATTTCTCTGAGCACTTTAAAGACTGTGTCCATCTGATGTTTGTCCTGTCTAATATGCATTTTACATTCATCTTTGAACTTTAATTTATTTTTCATTCTAATTGTTTAATTGTATTTATAATAACTTCAGCCAACATGTATTATTGCCATGTCTTGCTCTACAAATTGATTAGAAAAAAGAGGTGTTTGTGACACACAAGTGTCAAGTGCTGACATATACGCATGTGTCATTAACAACAGTGTAATTACGTAAACTGTGTATCTTCCCCTCTGACATGTTCTGGAACAATGGGCCTTTTTCACAGAAGACATTTTAACATGTCACAATAGGAAAATTACAGGTGTAAATACTGAAATGAATGATGGTTGATTTGCATTTAACAATGTCTCTGTTTGCGTTGTTAGTAACACCTGTGCTTTTCAAACCCGTTCTCTTTCCCAGTGGCTTTTCCAACTATGACAAGTCATAATGTCTGCGGTGAAAAAGGCCTAATCAACAAGTAACTGGATTTTTACATGTAATCCATGTAATAACAGACACGTCATTCTCTCTCTCTGCCTGTGTATCACCCTGTAGAGAAGCCTCAGTCTTTTTAAAGAGAGGCCCCCAGCGGATCGGTTCCACCTACAAGAAGGCTGTTTATAAGCAGTACTCTGACGCCACCTATAGGACAGAGGTGGCGAAGTCGGACTGGCTGGGCTACCTGGGGCCTCTGCTGATGGCCGAGGAGGGGGACACGATGATCGTCCACCTGAAGAACACCGCATCCAGACCTTACAGCATCCACCCACATGGAATGAACTACAGCAAGGGCAACGAAGGTGGGGAATGAACGAATGAATGAACCGATGCGTGAATTGATGAGCACAGGCGGGCTTGACAGACCAATGACATGTGTGACTTTGTGTTTTTGCACTTGTGTCTGCCTCTTCAGGAGCCCTGTACCCAGATGGTACTAGTCCAGAGCTGAAGCGCGATGACTCAGTGGCTCCTGGAGCAACAGTGACCTATGAGTGGACCCTCCCTGAATCCCACAGCCCAACATCAGAGGACAGAAACTGCATGACCAGATTCTACCACTCCCACGTCAGCCCCCCAAAAGACATCAACACAGGACTGATAGGCCCCCTCATCGTCTGTAAGAGAGGTACTGGAAACCTTTTTAACCTCAGAGTATCTGGTCGCATAAACACCGTACTTGCAGTAAATACAGATTTCAGGTACTAGTACTTCATCTGAGTATTTTCATTCCCTACTTTATACTTCTACTCCACTATAATTCAAAAGGGAAATATTGTACTTTTTACTCCACTACATTTATTTAACTGTTCTCATTGCTACTGACTTTATCAATTAGAATTTCATGCACAAAAACATGAAAAGCTTAAACTGCCCAAAATTAGAGCTGAAAATATTTTTCAATTAATCAATTAGTCGATCAACAGGAATCCCAAAACAACATCTTGAATCTCTTTTCCTCCTCTCTCTTCTAGGAACTCTGGACTTACACGGCGACAGGTCGGGAGACTACCTGTATGCTCTGCTGTTCATGGTGTCGGACGAGAACTTCAGCTGGTACCTGGATGACAACATCAGGACGTACATCACGAGTCCCGCCAGAGACCTGAAAGAAGATGAGGATTTCATTGAGAGCAACAAGATGCACGGTCAGAAGGGGGGAGGTATCACATCCACATCCACATATACTTGCACAAATACACCTTTTAACCCTGAGTGTGTGTTGCAGGTATAAATGGTTTGCTGTATGGTAACCTGCCTGGACTGAGCATGTGCCAAGGTAACACGATCCACTGGCACATGATTGGATTAGGAAATGAGGTAACTATTACATTATATTTATAACTATCAATCAGAATCTGACAGGGATTATTTAATTGAGTAATTGATTGATTTTGTAATGCTTTTCAGTCTCACTTTCATTCATATTCATTGATAATTTGAGCTTGAAAACTCAAGAAGGCGTTTGTTCACATCTTACCTATAGTGATAGTTTGTTGAAAAAGCTAATTTGTGAAAATGTGTTATTTAGTCAAAAAACATTGCTTTTATAGCTAGTAGCTAGTTTTAGCTGGTTTTAACTTCAGTTGCAGGACTGCTAAGTGTCAGTGAGTTGCCACCTGGATTTCCATGAGTATACATAATTCAAAAGCTCCCATTAGGAGCCCAGTTCAAATGTCATTTATCCGCTACAACAGGTGGACATGCATTCAGTTCATTTCCACGGCCAGATCCTGACCGTCCAGGACCACCATACAGACACAGTTAGTCTTTTCCCGGCCTCCAGCACCACAGCTCAAATGGTGGCCGATAACCCCGGACACTGGCTGCTGACGTGCACCGTCAACGACCATCTGATGGGTGAGCTCACACTCTGATGTCACGAGGTCGATCATTCCACCGAGATGTGTCAGCCCACTGTGTGGTGGCTAACAGGTTTGGATTTGTGCTCTTATTAAGCTGGAATGCAGGCGATATTTGAGATCAAGAAGTGTTTCCCCAACGTCCATAAGCCCAGACCGCACGGTGAACTCAGACAGTTCTTCATCGCTGCTGAAGAGGAGGTCTGGGACTATGCTCCTTCAACACCTACTGAAGGGTTGGTTACTTTACACACACACATACACACAGACAGAAATGGTCCTGGCTCGTCTTGGTGACACTTGTGTGTGTGTGTGTGTGTGTGTGTGTGTGTGTGTGTGTGTGTGTGTGTGTGTGTGTGCAGTGAGGCAGAAATGTTTGTAACCAGAGGTCAAAACCGTATCGGAAGCCGCTACAAGAAGGTTCGCTATGTGGAGTACACCGACAACACCTTCACAACAAAGATGCTACGCAGCCCACAGGAGCAGCACCTTGGAATTCTGGGTAAACTAGGCCGTTTATTGGCGGCACATAAATAATCTGATTTTCTGTCGATCGACTAATCAATATGCCAAATTCTACAGGTGTTTGGGGGTGAACTATTCCAAGCTTTCTAACCTCATTTCGAGCAGTTTGATATTTTCATTGGCAGCCTTATCATTTGCAACCCCATGTCTTTGAAAGGTCTTTGAGTGTATGCACTGTTACGACACTCCAACAAACCAACAACTCAGTATGTGTGCACTTAGTGTGTCTGTCTGTGTCCATCTATGTCTCCAGGTCCTGTGCTGCGAGCTGAAGAGAAAGACACTATCAAGGTGGTGTTTAAGAACAAAGCCAGCCGGCCTTACACTATACAACCACATGGTGTTCAATACAGTGTAGAGCAGGATGGGACGCTCTATCACAATGAATTGGAAGGTTAATACATGCATATACACACATTGTAGGAGATGATATAGCTAGAGAGCCTCATCTGTTTTCATGTGTCCCTCATCCATAACTTCCTCCCTGATCTTCTTCTCTTCAGAGTCTTACACAGCGAAGAAACTGCGGGAGCTAAAGAGGGAACCAAGTGAGTTAAAAACCTGAAGCACAGTAGCAGTCTCAGTTAGCATGCATTAACAAAAATCTTTTGTTATTCTGATCTTCTCCTTGTGTGTGGGTTTCAGGAGTGGTGACTCCTCCTCCAGCTGCTCTGGTCAGACCTGGGACAGTGCACGCCTATGAGTGGATGGTGCCAGTGGGTGCTGGTCCAGTACAGGGGGAGGCTGACTGTCTGACTTATCTCTATTACTCTGGAGTGGACCCCGTCAAAGACACCAATTCCGGACTGGTCGGACCCCTGCTCGTCTGTAGACAGGGATCACTGAAGAAAGGAGTACAGGTGAGCACAGGGTCAGGAACCGGGTAAAGGCTAAAAGTGCCTCACATCAGACTTTTTACAACGTCGTGTGTAAATCAGATTTGATTTTATAATGACAGGGTGAACGGATTGAAGCCAATGACATTTTCAATTCAGAATGTGCATTTCATATCTTCATAAATCACTCAGTTTGTTTCAAACTAACCTCATGCTGAGCATAGATCAGAATTCATGCAACTCTCTGTCGGTCCAGTGTAACAATCATCATATGCCAGTTAAAGAAATGTGCAGCTGCTATAGTGTAGGGACAGAGACGCGTTGCATCGTATAATTACTGTAAATTTTGCTTCAAGGCAAGCACAACTTAAGGTGACAGATGAATGTGTGAAAGCCCTTCTGTATCAAAAGAGATAGTCAATGAGGCCACAGGTGAATGTTAGTGCAGTAGTAGAAGCCTTAAAAACAATCTTTATTGAAGCTGAAGACTCAAATAAAAGAAGTGGTAAAAGGACAAAATGTCAAAGTCAATCAGTCCAACAATCACCTGACTCTGTTTTGGTTTTCAAACTCACTGCTCTGAAAGTATCGTTTTCAGTTGCTTCAGGCAGCTGTTTTCTATAAAAAATCTTTTTAAAAACCAAAAACAGAGCAGAGCTCAAAGGAGAGTGAATGTTGGACCCATGTTCATAAGGTCGACAGAGACACAACTCCAAATGATAATGTAGCTGTGTGTCTGCAAACAGTTACTTATTTACACAAGAAGCGGCAAAGAAGCAAAGAAGTTCACCATATCAACTTCAAGGTGATGATATGACAATGCTCATGCCCGTTTACAACTTGTTTCTGCTGTTCTGATATTGCACGTTTAAGACGAGCAGTGTTGATGTGATCAGAGAAAATCAGGGTTAGGAAAGGGTCCAGCCAAAAGTACAAGCAGTTACCAATTTGTAATACAACATGCACAGATGAAACCACAGTTTGACACATTTCCTCTTGTCCTGTCTCTCTTCTCCTCATGTAGAAAAACTATGATAAAGAGTTCCACCTCATGGCGACAGTGTTTGACGAGAACCTGAGCTGGTATCTGGATGACAACATCAGGACCTTCACCACTGCTCCCGCTACTGTTAACAAGGAGGACGAGGCCTTCATGGAGAGCAACAAGATGCATGGTTTGTAGGAGACACACACTGATCATCGGCAGCTCACTCATTGCCTATAAAGGTGTCCCCCCCCCCCATTAACCTTTAACCCTTTTTATCATTTTTGAGATAATCACCGCACTGTATGTTTCATTTCTGTGCTCCATCCTTTAGCCATCAATGGGTTTGTGTATAGGAACCTCCCGGGCCTGACCATGTGTAAGGCGGAAAAAGTAACGTGGCACCTGTCAGGACTGGGGTCAGAGACGGACATCAACAGCCTTTACTTCCAGGGAAACCGCTTCCTCTATCGCCAGAACAGACGAGACACCATCAGTGTCTTCCCTCACATCTCACACACGGTCACTATGGAGCCAGACAGCATGGGTATACATCTTTCACTCAGTCTCTCTCTCTCTCTCCTGTCACACACACATACATACACTCACCAACCAAGAAACAAACTATGCAACTTCCCCACGGGGCCCATGCACAAAGCTTTTTTTAATTTCAATTTTTTCACATCACCTAAGTCATCACCATCTGACTTATTTTAAATGAATACTGTCCACACAACCCGGTCCTTGGCCCTTAATTGGGCATAACTCATAGAAACAGCACCATATATGCTGTAGGTTTATATATGCATTAAAATTATTATAATAATATTGTTGTTATGTATATTTGACACCAGAACCAACAAAAATATTTTAATTGACAAATGAAAGTGAACCAAAAGAAAATTTTACTATCTGAAAAAATAACTGAAGTCAGTGTCTGCAGTGTAGATTGTCAGCATTGATTGTTTCAATTAACGACCAATAACAGCATATTTGTACTTAATTCTTTACTGTATAGCGGCTGGAGAAATTAGGTGGTAAAGAGGAAGTAGCATGATATGTCGCCTGTTCTCCTAACTGTAACCTTTGACCATCACAACTGCTGCCATACTCCAGCCTCGAGTCCTGAACACAACCTGACTTCAACCCTGAAATCATGTCTTCAAAGTTCCCTTTTGAAAAAGTGAAAACCAGACAAAATATCCTCACTCAAATTGATCCTCATAAACAAGTACAAGAGCTCACACATGTACACAGTGAAATAACCTTTAAATTTCTCCAATAAGAATGATGAATGTTCCATCCTTTATAAAACACTGCTTCCATGAGTGACTAAACATGTGTAACACTAAGTTAAGTACTTTTTATATTACTTCATTCAAAGAAATGCAGACACTAACTTCATTACTAACATGAAATCTGTATGTGCATGGTGTGACAGTACCTTGCAAACTGCAGAAGCAACTAATCACATCAGGATTTGTCATCAGGAAGAAGACAGATGCCATCTTGCAGACTTGCATTTCTGGGGTTAATATGATGCCTGACAAGTGCAGGGCGTGACTGCACATAATTACATTTGTGTGTTTCAGGTCAGTTTGAGGTGGTGTCTCCTACAGTGAACCATTATCGTGGTGGAATGAGAGCCAACTACACGGTACAGAAGTGCAGCATCTTCCAGCGTCAGGGTGAGACGATGCTCCATTCAAAAACATACTACATCGCTGCCATGGAAACAGACTGGGACTATTCTCCGAACCGCACCTGGGAGGCCGAGATGTTCCGTGGTCAGGAAAGGTAGAGATTAGACTGTTGATTTAGGGTTTGCTTGAATTTTGGTTCAAGTATCATCTGTGAGTGATGTCTTAGCCACACTGTTGCACTGGATGATATGTTCCTGTATTACCATGAACACATGCACACTGTAGTTTATTTTGGGTCAGTCCCACATCCACCACAGCTGTAAACACTAACTAGAGCAACAAAATTCTATTAATACGCAGCTAAAAATATTCCCCAACAAGTCCACTACTTCCTCCTTTCTCAGTAACATTTGCTAAAAGCAACAGGTCCTGGATGTTTCACAAAATTGCTGAGTTTTATTCAAAAATAAAACTTTATGATTCTCTCCCCTTGCAGTCCTGCTACTGTCTTCTTGGACCAGCAGGGTGGATTCATAGGCTCCCATTACAAGAAGGTGGTCTACCGCCAGTTCACCAACGACAAGTTCACCAAGCAGGTGGAAAGAACAGCTGATATGGAACACCTCGGCATTATGGGTAGGCTTTCAGGGCTGTGAAAATGCACAACAATTGAGTTTAAAATCATATAAACTGCCTTGACCTGATAACCAAAGCAGCTAAAAGCAAGTAAAAACTTATATACAGTAACTAACTCGATGAGAAACATTATGCAGCTGCACTGGTCTTGTAACTAGAGAATCTTCCTCTCTCTCTCTCAGGTCCAATGATTCATGCTGATGTGGGGGACAAAGTGAAGGTGGTTTTTAAGAACATGGCAACCAGACCTTATTCTATCCACGCCCATGGAGTCAAGACAGAGACCCCTGACGTCTACCACACCAAACCAGGTACAGACGGGCGAGATGTCAGCTGACAGGGAGGCGGGACGATCAAGAAATATTGGGAGTGGAAAGAAAATCCCAAGTGCTTTTTTTTTTTAAAGAGACATTATCAATAAACAGTTTGGGTTGCAAATGTTTTCCCAACATTATTCAGCATTTGCCTTTATTTTTGGAGGTAGTATGAACAACCAGTCTGACTGAGGGTTTTCAGAGCCACAGGCGGTTCTGCTGCTCTGTTTAATCGTGGCTTCATTTGATTATTATTGTAGAATGAAATTTAAGCATGTTTTTTACCACATGAAAAGGGACTTAAACCTGAAATCCTGGTGTGTCTCAGTACTACCTGTCCTTCCTCTCAGCTCCACTGGACTGTGTGTAACTTCTGTTTTATTAACATGCCATGGGATTAAAAACAAACAAAAAAAAAACTTAATGATGATGTCATTCCCAGGTGAGACTCACACCTACTATTGGTACGTTACAAAGAATACAGGACCGACCACAGAGCAGGAGGAGTGCTCTGTGTCAGCGTACTACTCCACTGTTGATGTTGTCAAGGTACACACACACACACACACACACACACACACACACACACACACGCATCATGCACATGCACGCGCACACACACGCACACACACACACACACACACACACACACACTAACACAAGGCCATGTTTTCTTCCTGTTTCCAAGGACCTGTACAGCGGGCTGATTGGTCCGTTGGTGATTTGTCGCCGTAGCTGGGCCAGGTGAGTGTTTCTACTCTGAAGCATTGATAGAGATCCATCTTACTTCATACTTACTGTTGTTGTGCAGTACACAATGTGTTCGTGTGAGATCCTAGAAGGCCAGTGGACGATTTCGATGACTAAAATGCTAATGTGCAGTTTTATAAACTTGCTTCCAGGAGTTTGGGACTAAAGAAAGAAATAGAAGAGTTTGCATTGCTCTTCCTGGTTTTTGATGAGAACGAAAGCTGGTAAGTAAAGAGAGCTAACCAAGCTAACCACTAATTGTTTAGACCTTTAAGAGTCAGGTTCACCTAAATTACAATTGCTTCATAGTATTACATAAAGTGTAACATTTTCTGAGGTTTTGCCCTGGAAACATATGGCACCACTTGAATTGGATTTTAAATGGGTTACCAAAAACACTGTAAATTATTGTGTAACAATTTCTGAAACAATGTCAGTCAGGATCATCCACAGATCTGTCACCTGCGTAATTTTCATATGGGCTATTTCATCAGTAGAAAGTAGTTCCAAGTGCAAAATGTCACAGGGTCCCACCTCATGTCATCCCTTTATGGGGTTTGGCTACATGCTCATTGGCATCAGGACACACAAAAATAATGTTTGTGTTGATCTTTCTGCCAGGAATAACTGCTGTTCTTATACTGTGTTTTGTTGAGCATGACATCATTATTTTAATGACAGGTATCTGGATGAAAACATCAGGACCCACATCAGGAACCCTCGTGTAAACTTGAAGGATGACGAAACCTTTATAGAGAGCAACAAGATGCACGGTGAGATAAACACACACACACACACACACACACACACACACACACACACACACAAAATGAACAGTATTTTGGACAAATGAGATACTCTCTTACTCTGTCTAATCAAAAAGAATTTTTTAAATTTTATTTCCATTCTCTGTGTGTTTGATTGCAGCCATTAACGGTTATGTGTATGGTAACTTGAATGGTCTGACCATGGAGGTGGGTGATAAGGTGTACTGGTACCTGATGGGAATGGGCAATGAAGTGGACATACACACTGCACACTGGCATGGACACAGTGTGGAATATAAGGTAGCTAAAAACACACAAGTCACACCAACGCAATCACAGTATTACAAACACACTGCAGTACACAAAGATGTTAACTCCCGGGATAATCCTTTTTTCTCTCCAGCTGAGTGGAGGTCCTCATCGTACTGATGTGTATGAGCTGTTTCCAGCCACCTTCCAGGTAAAACCTCAAAGTCTCCTGACTTAACTTCTGCATTTTCCAAAAACTTGGTTGCTACATATATTAAAGGTGTTACATATTGCATTTTAACATTTGTAAATATTAACAACTTCAGTGTAAGTTTTAGGAATCTGTGTAATTACAGAAAGAGCTATTGGATGATAAAGTCTCCATCTTTTCTAACAACTGGTCAGAAAAAAGTTATGAACGAGACAAAAATAGTTTTTCTCTAATACAGAAACTTTGAATTAATTTTCATTACTTTTAAAACAAAACTGACAAGTATTGTTGACACCCAGAGGCACACCTTCTGGTAAGGCAAACTAAGCAAATACCTGGGGCCCCCCCGAGGAGAAAAGGTGGCCCCTGATATTGGTGAATTATGGAGTGACAACTATAAACCCCATTAAACCTCCCATAAAGACGCACCGCTGTTGCCCTTATGTGAGGCAGGCATTCAGGTCACATCTCTAAATCGTAGTGTCTGCCAATAGTCTGCATGCATGTGTGTGGATCCTTGGCTATACAATACATTATATCAAGCTTTATATCAGTGTAGTCCTTCTTTGCCAAGCCCACCATCTTTAAAGACCAGACAAATACTAAATATCTAGAGAAAAAGGCTTTGATTTTCCTGCAAACTTAAAAAATTACGGGATATCTAGTCTCTCTCCTCTGGCTTGACACTGCTACTTGACTACACTCAAAGTGAAATTCTGGACCCGTGAATGATGCTGTGTCTCTCGTCTTCTCTCCCTCTCAGACAGTAAAGATGCGTCCTGTGTATCCCGGCACCTGGCTGCTCCACTGTCACGTCACTGATCACATTAAAGCTGGCATGGAGGCGATGTATACCGTCACTGAGAAACGTAAGAGAGACAAACTCTGACTAGCAGCCAAGTGATAACGGTGATGATGAAGATGCTGTGTGGAAGATAACATGTTTGTTTCTCTTCAACAGCAAAGAAGAGTGGAATCTTTGGCTGAACGGTTGAGGAAAACAAATCCAAAATGAAGAAAACAGTAAACAGACCAGTTCAAAGTACATTGCAGTGGCTAATTCAATAAAACTTCTCTTTGTAAAATCAGCTTATTATGAACATGTGCATATGTAAGATCACCATCCAAGAGTCATTTTATATTAAAATGAGCATTTTTATGATAATTATCTGAAAAATTAAAGAATCAATAACACCTGGAAGTTGAAGACTTTTTTTTTTATTGTGGAGCATAATGACAGTAATCAGGCAGCAGGGGGCACTATGTTCAAATCTGCTGGATGGATTTTCAAGAATCAAAAAACCATTGTTGCAGCTGTGAACATTGTATTTTGCTGGAAACATAAAAATGAACCTTTGAAGACCGAAGAGACACATATGTCCTCACACTCACGTCCCCGAGGCTTTCCCACTGTCAAGATCTAGATTAAAGGCAATTCTTTAGATACATAGATCATACTCACTACTGAATGATTTTGTATTTAATCAGTTGATCACACAACAAAAACTGGACTATATAATTACCCATCATACGGATACTGAGAACTGAGAGAGGGAGGAACTGGAGGTTAGTAGAGGCCCAGCAGCTCATCTTAACCCAACCAGGTTAAAATCCCACTCTCCCATCAATCAGTCAGTCAGTACAAAGTTGTGCTGTGCAGCAAAACTTTGTTCAAGCTCACAGAACTTTATTTGAATCAAAGTCGCAGCCATGGAAAAAAAAAAACAGTCTTGGGTTGAGGTGTTTTACTCTGTGGAAACATCATATTTCAAGGATGATTCAGCAAAGAGAACAAGCTGAAACCAAATATGTGATGTTGTCAGACAGTGTAGAATAAGATGACTTTCCAACTCTGGAAATTTTAAGGGAACTGGCTGCTGAGGACATGACCTAATGAGTCTCCTGCAATTGTTCTTTCTGAATGGCTTGAAACTTATGCACAGGTATGCACAAGAGAAAAGCTGCATCCATATTCTGACACAAGCAGAGGTTCAGACCTGAAGAGCAATAGAGGGCAGTACTGCCACTGTAACAGACACAGGAGTGATTCGTGTGAAGCAGCTCAGATGTCTCTGTAGCTGCTATGAAACATGGACACAGTAACAGACCACTTTCAGGACACATTCAGGAGTAACATGTTTTACTTGTTTTACTTGTGAAATCCTTTGGTTTGACTGCAGAGCTCACCCCTGTGTGATGCAGCAGGAAAGTTTGAAAAACCGTCACGCTGTCACAGAGCTGACAGTTCCTCCATTTTCCAGCTGATGTCACTGCGAACAAGGCAGTTCGGAACTACCTTCACCTCAATACACTGACTTATAGGGTTTCAGAGTGATGCAACCAGCAGCCTTTGAGCCTGTCAGCGTCCCACAGAGGGACCTTTAGAGTAGTTGGTTCCACTGGGAGCACTATGTCCACAAGTACTGATGAGAAATTGACTTCAATCACTTGTCCCATTCATCTGAAGGTTGCCACACATGCCACAACTCCTGCGAGCTCCGTCTGCGATTCCTGGAGTCTAATGCCACAAAGAAAGTGGTCGACAATGCAGTTCAGTTTTGTGTAAATAATTCCATAAATAGAAGATGCAATGAGTCACTTTAGGTTTTCTCGCACTCAGATAAAAGCCTCAAAATATGTTAAAAATAACATTTTGACAGGCCTGTGAGGAGCCGCTTTAGTCTGGTTTTGCCCTTTTTTTGAGTGTTCAAAGGGATCTGAGATCGGGAAGATTACCTATCACCACCGAACACACACACACACACACACACACACACCCAAAACTTTCAAGCACACACACACATACGCGAACTCTCTCTTCCACACACACACACACACACACACACACACACACACACACACACACACACACACTGTACTGAGTGCAGATCAGTGTCTGGGCAGCCACCTGCAGTCCTCCATTAGCTGGCAAGGAAAAGGAATTTAAAAGATTCAGACCATGAAATGTGGCCAATAATGCCAGCTCTGATCTAAACCTGTACTGAATCTCAATGATGTGCTAACAGCTCTGTCACATTCAACTAGTGAAACTTAACTTGACACCCACTCTCACTCCAAAACTATGGTGGCCTTACCCTGCACCAAAAGAAAAAAAAACTCTGTGTTATCTCAGTTCTCAGTTGCTGCTGAATCCAGCTGAACAAGACACAACTGTTTGATTGATGCAGCTAATTCAAAGCTGCAGCAAAATGAAAAGTGTAAAAAAAAAAAAAGCCTGGCTAGCAGCAAGAAGTGAGGCTGTGACACTCATGACACACTAGAAAACAAAATGGGGAAACAGATGAAAAGTAACTGTTATTCTCAGATGACTGTCAGGGTAAAAACTGAAAAGTTTTGGTGGGGTGGGGTGGGGGGTGTCACCAGACAAGAGACTGTGTTGTTAACTAAATCTAAAGGCAACTGTAAAGTTTTTTCCTTTTTTTTTTTTCCCAGAACTTATTTTTCATTACAACTTTGTGGCACAGTGCAGACCACAGAAATAGAATAAAAATAATAGACACCTCCATGTTTAGGACTGTGTGACATTATGATCTTATGTACAATCTGTCCATCTTTTATCATGGTGTTCATTACAATACATAGACCATGCTATCAAAGGACTCATCACATTAGATAACATGACAGATGAGCAACAGTAAATTCAAACCCGACAGTAGGTGAAAGCTTATTTTATTACATTAGTAATGCCCTGGCTGAGCTTCATCTCTTAATAAATTTGGGTTTTTGAAGCCTCAGTGAGTGGGTTATTTGTTCCATTTTATAAATGCCCCATAATTTCTGTATCCATAAACTGTAGGTTGGGATGGTTGGACTCTGACCAATTCAGCGTAATACGTTTCACTGCCACTGTAAACAGGGTTTGGAGTAGTAGGAGGTGTCATGATGTCACTCTGCATCGTTTCCCTAACATCTTGGAAAACACTGTTGCAATACTACTAGTTTTGGGCATGACTCAGCTGGTCAGGCTTAGCTCAACATTTTTAGAGCATTTAAAGTTTATTTTTCTCCACCTCGGTGTTGGGCATGGATCTGAAAACTCAGTCAGGTTGGGAACCAGCAGCTCTGGGAGGCTTGGAGCACTGTAAATTGAGCCTCAAGAGAAAAAAAAAAGAAAGGTTGTTAACTGCCTTTTCAAATTACACACAGACACACACGATGCAGAACCATCACTGCCTGTGCAAAACCTAAAATTAAAGAAATGAGTCTTCCCAGCCCCACAGACAAAACAGGACTTCCCACCAGACAAAAGCTTTAAATACCCCGTGGGTAAAACCACCTACACATTAGAGAGGCGTGAAAAGACTAACAATTAAAGCAGTCAAGTCATTTAACTATACAGTTCTTCATTTAACTGTTCTTTGAACTCAAGAACAACATATCAAAGTTACACATATTCTTGTTAAGGCTGATAGTACAAACAAAAAGAAAAAGAACACAAGGGTTGCCCCCCCCCCCAATCACACTTGGTAGGGTCCAGATTGCCAGCACCTGGTAGAGCATTGGGAATTCATGTGCCTGCATTCATGAGAGAAAGTGGACTTTGAAAAAAAAAATATTTAGACAGCAAAGCAAACAGGATTACACAGACACCAACACCATTATGAAATGATCCTAAATGTATTTATCAACTCTATTAATCAAACTTTAGTAGGTAAAAGACAGAAGTCAAAGTACTTTTTTGATTCACGGGGTCTGTCACGTGATTGGTGACAGGTGCAGCTCCTTCACACTCAGGTGTAATGAGGATCAGCTGTTAATGATACCGTTAACTGATGGTTGTTGAAAGCTAAAATAACTAAATCTCAGTCTCTGGTCAGCACAAACAAAGTAGCTGCAGGCTGTTATGTCTGCAATATTGTGTTAGTGTCATAAAATTAAAAAAAAAAAAAATATATATATATATTCATTTAAGTTTTGTAAGAAGCTTCTCTACATGTTTGTAATCAATACAATTAAGTATGTGGACAGTTGAAAAAGAGCAAGTTTCTCTCTTCTTCTGTGTACTTATTCTATACATGTGAATCAATATTTCCTACTAACAAAAAATCAGCTGCGTTCACACTGACGTTTTGACACAACTACATTCTAATGTCCTAAAAGGATATTTCAACAATAATACACAAACTTTCTGAGCATTTAAAGTGAAATATTCTCAGTTTGATACACTCACCATGCTCCACACACTTATCACCTAAACATATTTATATACCCTTAAAACATGTGAATTTGATCAATTCATTAGTGATCTTTCTGACTGGATTAAATACAACTGTAACCGCTTCAGTCCTCCTACATGAGCCTTTTGAGTTTGTTGGTCTCATTACAGCTTCGTCCTGTCAATATTCACTTCAATTCCTGTTCGCCTGATTTGAAGCTCGCACGTGTTTCCTGATTTATGGAAATGAGTTCACCTTGGTTCAGCACTGTGCAGATGTGCATGGTAGGCCAATAGAAACATGGATGCAATATGTTTGGATATGATAACGCCATAAAAACATCTCTTTACAGTTTCTGCTCAATATTTATTCATCACCTACATCAGCATTGTGCCATCATGTCTTATGAGTAAGTGCCGGAGCACTTTTGTTGACTCGAGCACTGTTGTGACCGTGTGTACCCTTAGAGCGGCCGGCTCCTGCTCTTGCATTGCTTTGTGGGAAGGCCAAAGTTAGCCTGAAGCTGCAGACCGACCAGCTTTGGTCAATAGAAGAGCAGCCTGCACCAATTCAACCTCAGTGACTTTAGCTGTAGTAGTTCAGACTTGATTGGTACAAATAGCACCCTAACCTATCAGAAAATCATTTGTACCATTATGGTGGATTATGGTGAGAGCATACAGAGTGCTCTCATGAGGTCTCATTTTGTGTACGCTGTGGTAAATCTGTACAAGTGCATGTCGTCTGTACGTCTGCTTCTGTGTGCCTAATTGCATTTCATGGAGGTGTCTCTGTGGTCTTTTCTATCAGGATGCTTTCCAACG
The DNA here is from genome assembly GCF_002814215.2 of Seriola lalandi dorsalis. Taxonomy (NCBI): domain Eukaryota; kingdom Metazoa; phylum Chordata; class Actinopteri; order Carangiformes; family Carangidae; genus Seriola; species Seriola lalandi. Next base: position 7,423,172 of record NW_019525437.1, read on the forward strand.
CGGGCTGCCCGGTATCCAAGCCTGGAAACAGCCGTGTCAGTGTGCTGGTGAAACAAATGCTTGTTCTGGCTCTGCCTGGACAGACGGCCTATTAGGACTGATCGGCTGCGACATCAGCATGCTGGAAGCAGATGGCTGGTGGTGCTTGCAGTCGTATCTCTCCTCCACGCCAGGCTCACCGGGTAGATTCGACATAAGCTTAATTAATGATTTGATAACTGCAGAGGCGTTAAAAGGAGCATGGAGACGGGCGTGAATTCAAAATGTAAGCGCTAAATTGGCTAGTAATATGATGTGAAGGGATTTCCCACCACACGCTTTCCCACATGTTCCTCCTTTCTCTCCGTGTCTCTCGCACTTTCTTAGATCTGCCCGGTGTGACCTCCACAACATGCTGCGGTAAGAAATAAGTTGCCGATTTAAGAGTGAAACAAAGCAGATGTTTATTGAAGGCTGCGCTGCCTGTGAACCTTCACACTACAGGGAGTTGCTGGTTCTTCTTATATCTAGATGGAGTCAACCATCTGTAAGATTTCCCAGTCATTTTGGATGAATAAAGTTAGGCTGATAGTTCTCAGTAGTGTTTGTTAGTTCCAAACACCATGGATCGATTAATCAAACCAGCCTACCGTGTACACACAAGTGCTAAGGGGTACCCCGGGTTAAACCTTCAAGATGGCACTGAAGGAGACAGATAAAAGACCACAAAAAGATGCAAAATGGTCACAAAGAGGCACAAAACGACCACAGAGATGCAAAAGAACAAGCGAGATGTTTGTTTTTATTAACTGTAGGTCTAACCATGATCTTTCCCTGACCTTATAACCAAGAGTTTTGGTTGCTTAACCCTAATGGCATGACAGAAAATGTTTAATGCATGTCTGATGCAACAAATACTCTCCAATTTAAATCAATCCAGCTGTCCAAACATGCTGTGTAATGGCTCGTGTTTTACTCGCTCTATATACCTGTAAATGTGACCCAAAGCTAAAATTCTCCAAATGCTCCAAGTCTGCATGTTTTTTTGTTTTTTTTTGCACAGAACTACAGTGATCATGTTTTGGGACATGACTGCTTCCAAAGCACGGGTGACCACACACAGCACTGGAGCTGCTGCTGACAGTCAATTTGAAAACCTTTGGCTTTAGACACAAAATGCTGTTGTCATGTGGTCACTGAACGTACTCCGAGATCAGAATCGTCTGATACTGACGTTCTTGTGTGGCGACAGGATTGTGACGCAATCCTCACTGCATCACTCAGTACACTGCTTGTACAAAGTGTCAGATAGTGGATTGTAAGTGGATAGGCAGTTCATTAACCCAGCATTTAACAGTATGTCTGCATCATCACTGTTGGCTCCTTTTATCTATTTACCACCAAACTTTTCGGAGTTTATTAAGATCAATAAGAACAATGTAATCTTTCATATGAAGCCCTGAAAATCCATTTTCTCAATCAGCTTCTATGAATAACAGGATACTTTTTGTTGTTGTTTGAACAGTTTTGGTTATTTCACTAGAGATTTTTTTATTTGTGGTGTTATCTTTACTCTCTCACTAATGTGTCTGGAAATGATGATGTCATAAGTTTCTGTGCACCAATAGGAGTGCAGCTCAGCTCTCAGGTGGTTTGCTTATGTTGACTGACAGCGCTGCTAATCACTCCTTACCCACGCAGATGAAGCAGATTAACAGAGTTTTTGAGCATTAAAATAATAACTAAGAATGTCTGTTTTTTTTGTCCACAAACTTTAGTTTTGCTTTTGCCCATTTGCTCAGTTATTTGATGTTATTCTAAAGATTTTAAATCCCTTACATTTTAAGGGGCTTTAAAGTTAAAATACATCATCAACAAGATTAAAGATTTACTATCCACCAACATATTATTGGTGCAGTACTACAACAATACAGCGCAGAATAAAAGTTAGAAGTTTCAGAGACGACCATAATCATGATGATAATTATCATTTTCCTCCTGCTACAAAAAAAACAAACCTTACTTTTTTGGACCACAGAAGAAGAAAAGGTTCTGTTTCCTCTGGCTAGGCTGGAAGAAAACACACTTGCATCGTTTCTATGGAAACAGAGCAGGTCCGGTGTCAGGGGACAGCATGTGTGATCTCTGTGGCTCTCTCACTGAAAATATAAACCCCTCTGAACCACACCACATTAATTTCTTGCTCTCCCATGAGAAGAAAAACACTAAACAGCCACCTGTCAGAAAAATAAAATCCCCTCAGGCCAGGTATGAGTCTGAGTAGTGCACGAGTAAAACCACACGCCAACAGGCAGCAATAAAATCCCTCCATCATTCAAAAGCATAATCACCCTAATCCCACGAGTATCTGTCTGGAGGTTTGAGACTTTGGCCTGAATCTGTCCTTCCACTTAACCGTTCCTCTAGCTCTGTGCTTCTCTGGCTGGCAGTTTGTGTGAGAGCCATCTGTTGTCGGGCATAAAATACCATCTTCTCCTCAGTTTAAAGCTCGTCTCAAACACATCAAATACTCCTCTTCCTTTGGCAGAGGGTTTGGCATTAAAAGAAGTATGAAAAAAAGTATATAGACTATATATATGGTGTGTATATATATACATATATAGATATATAAATATACACCAGCTGTTTGCTTTGCATACTTTTAAAAGTATATTTACTCAAGACCTAATCTTAAGTAAACTTTGCACATACCTGTGCTCAACTTGAGTATATCCGTCTCATATCACTTTATACTTCTACTCCTACATTTCAGAAGGAAATATTCAACTTTTTTGTGATTAAGATTTTACATAAGAAACACAATATAATTATATAAAACTGAAAATTGTTAAAAATTAAAGCATGGGTTCAAAATTATATGGCTTATGCCTGTCAAAAAAATGTGTCTGGTTTAGACACTTTTCCATGTTTCAAAAGTCTCTGAGTTGTTAGCAGCTCCACCAAGAGGTATGTCCTCTTTAAGGGTTTACTTAAGTAACAGTTTGAGGTCTTAAGAGTTAAAATGATTAATTATTTGACAAAAAGATCAGAGAACATATTGCGAAAGAAAGACCTTTGTTATTTCTTCTTTCCTCTTGAAACAGCATATCTGATAAAACTACAAAACTACTGGACAAAAACTACCTAACTATATCCAAAGTAGATTAACTAGCTCCACCTGAAACATCGTAAACAAACAGTAAAATGACACATTAATGCAACAGTATTGAAATTTTGAAAAATTCAATATGTCACCAGGATGTACAAATTACTGCACAATGTGTCTTTTGATACTTTTAAGGAGCTATTTGTAAGTTTTGCTATTGCTACATAGCCAACGTTAGCAGTAACAAATGTTATTTACCAGTCTAGAAGAAACATTGCGACTTCAGCAAAATTCCTTCCTTCATTCCTTTATTCACCATGAGCTGTCTCCAGCGGTGGAAAGTAAAGACAATATTAACTCTTTTCTCTATCACGTCTTTTCTTCTACTGAAGTTAGCATGCTAACTATTTAGCCCTTGCTCGTCTTGTCACTTTCTGATAGTGACTCATTGTAGCGTCCAATCTGCCCTGAAGACCTAGTGCTGCTCAGAGAGCGTATTATAACTTCTTGTCTTGTAAACGCAATGATGGTCGACGCTCTTGTCAAGCTACAATCACCACCACCCGCTCATGACAAGAATCCACGTTTGGCAGCAGAGGAAACAACAAATAGACCCTTTAAGTATATTTTGCTAATAATAAGAATTTTAAAAGTGAGTCTTTTTTTCTATTTTTACATTGTTGTATTTTTACTTTTCCTTAAGTAGAGGATTTGAGTACTTTGTCTACCACTGTATGTACTTTTTCTCATCTACATACTTTTTCTGTGACCTCTGGTGTGCACTGGGGCAATTTGCAGCCAAGTGTGAAGCAACTGGGATTAAGAGCCTCAAAGTCTGAGGCCATGGTACTCTGCTGGAAAATGGGTGAATTGTGGCTCCAAGTGAAGAATTTCAGACATCTTGCAGTCTTGTTTGCAGGTGATGATAAGATATTGTGGGAGACTGAAGTACAGATTGGTGTGGCATCAGCATTAATGCAGGCTTGTACTGGACTTTGATGGTGTAGAGGGAGCTGAGCCTTCAGGCTCGGCTCCCGATTTATGTTCCAGCCCTCACCTATGGTCATGAGCATTTGGTACTGACTGACAGATTGATATTGTGGATAAAAGGGGTTGAAATGAGTATGCTTAGCATGGCAGCTGGGTTCACCCGAGGAGCTCAGATATCTGAAGGAAGCTTGGTTCAAGAGGAGTCAGCCAAGGTAACCTCTTTTAGAGGTTTTATGGGTACGTCCAACTTACAGAGACCCACGGGGCTGACCCAGAGCATGTTAAAGGAATTACACCTCTCATCTGGCCTGGGTTTGGGTTCCCTCTGGAAAAGCTGGAGGACGTAGCTAGAGAGAAGAATGTTTGGACTACCTTAATCTGCTGTGGAGAAACAACTCTGCAAAACTAGCTGATCCCCAAAAGAACCTTTAATTCACTAAAGTGTTTCAGTGTCACTGCAGCCTATTTATACTCTACAAGAAGCCTTGGCCTTTACCAGACATATAGATGGATGAAGTAAAATTAACTATAAACAGCAAAAAAACAAAGACAAAAACAGAAAAATGTCATTGACAAAATCCCATCACAATAATGACAGAACTTGATCACATCTAAGTCTTTGGTACTTGAGCGACAGAGTAGAAACAGCACATGCCCAAAAGTTACGTTAACCTGCTGCCACTGCAACCAGTGCCCGGATAAGTGGTTGAAAAGAGGCACATGGAAAACTTGATGGACAGTCCTCTCCTGTTTCAACATGATAATGCCCCCATGCACAGCTGTCTCTCCCAAGAATTATGTTTATATACTGATAAATGGTTTTGCCAAGTATGTTTTGGAAGAAATGCAATTGCTGCCTATATTATGTTCACTGGAGACAGGTTTCCAGTCCTGGAAGCATTACATTGTATTCTGCACAGTTGTTGTAGGGAGGTTGTAGAGGTTTAGTAGATGGCGAGTAAGTAAGAAATGACAGGAAACCTGAGACTGTGGTTAGTGTTCTGCATTATAATGCTTTTTTTAATGTTACAGTTTATTTGACAGCAATTTTGGTTAAATATTGAAAAAGAAAACAAATTATGTCTCATGCTTCAAGTCAGTCTTGACTTTTTAATATTTATCCTTGACTTAAATCTCTACCTAACCTTAACCAACCTTGAGTTGTTTAAACATACCCACAAAAACATTATTCACAGTTCAGGTGTTCAGTTAAAATGCAGGGAAACAAATTAAGTACTTTGAAAGTAAGCACTGTGCAGATACAGTCTGAATAGACATTTTACGACTGTGCAGATACGTTAATTATAGGAGCTATTTGTAAGTTTTGCTGTTGCTACATAGCCAGTGTTAGCATTAACTGCTGTTTACTTACCAGTCTAGAAGAAACACTGCGAGTTCAGCATCAAATTTCATTCCTTTACTCACCAACAGCTGGCTCCAGCGGTGGAAAGCCATGACAGTGTTAACTCTCTTATCTATCACGTCTTTTCTTCTACTGAAGTCAGCACACTAACCAGCTAGCCCCAGCCCATCTTGCCTCTTCCCAGTAGCAACTCACTGTAGCCTCCAATCTGCCCTGACGACTCAGCGCTGCTCAGATATGATAATCTATTGTATTATAAGCACAACGATGGCCGAAGCATTTTTCAAGCGACAATCACCACTGCCTGCTCCCAGCAAGAAACAGCATGTGGTGGTAGAGGCTTACAAATAGCCCCTTTAAAAACATTTCCTTCTTCTATTAATAATAATGCAACTCAAAAGTGTAAGTGTAAGGTTTCGTTCAGAGTCTATTTTCTGGTTTATCTGGTTTAAATTAGTAGTGTAATCATTATTTTTATGGGACAGTGATGCAATCATGTATTGGACAAAATACTCAGGTGTCCTAATACTTTGTTCATGTGTCCACATACCTTTAGCCATATAGTGAAACTAGGTATACTTGACATACATGGACATGTGATGACTGTGGTGGCTTTGATAATTGGAAGATGATTAAGGATCATGTGGGAGCAGAATGTTAATTTCCTCATTTCTCTCTCCAGCAGCAGAGTTGGCCAGACAGTCTGGCTGTTAAGCAGATTGGTTCTGACATGCTCAAACCAGTGTAATTAAAAGATTTAATTTTAGATAAAGACAAGAGCAGTACTTGTAGCAACAAACATTTACACATATAGTGGAGAGGTGAGGTTTTTTTTTTTTTTTTTTTTTTTTTTTTTTTTACAGTAGTTGGAGCCAGATCATTACCATGGGACTTCATCTTAAAAGTGAACAAATATTGATTAAAGCAGTCTTCCTGTTAGGATTTAATTCTTGTTATCCAGAGTTATAGTAACACAGAATGAAAAGGAAAGGCAAAGTGACTGGCTGGGGACTTTAAAGTCCAGCTGGAATTTCAAAGCTTGTTTATTTGATTTTTTTTCATGCCAGCTGGTCATCCTGCCTGAAATAAAACAGTTCAAACAGAGTTTAGCCAAGGACATCTATGCACTCTGACGTTTCTATTCTCTGTAGTCGACTCTCCTGGTGACAAAAAACTGAGAAAAACGCCTCTTGTATGTTGCTGTGATTGAATGACCTTGGGTTTGTTTGTTGCTGTCAACAGTGAAACGATGCGCTGGTGAATGTGGAGACTTAGATTCTTAAGACTCAAAGTTTTTTTTCAGCAACATTTCAACAACAACAGATTAAGACGCCCCGGGGACTTGAACATTCACTGCTGTCAGACGTCCTGTTTGTCTTTCGTTCTTCTCTAAAAAGGCTACACATGCGGTGTATTGTTCGGCCAATTTGAAACACACAGGCTCTATTAGCAGCTATCAATTTTCTCTTATCACATGTTTAATAGACCACTATTAATGTCGGCTGTGCTTGGCATAAGCACCACCTTATGTCCACTTAACTCCCCATCAGTCTCTGCCATTTTCTCCAAAAGTGGCCACACTGTCAATGACAACCTTTCAGGCCACCTTAAAAGTAATTATGAATTCACTGTTGTGAGCAGCTTAAAGTCACAAAGTCATAAATCATTTCTGTCCTCTGCTATAAGCCTGATCAAACTTAATGGAAACTATTAAGTGTAGAGGATTTCCCTCTTTAAATCCTGTGATTAAGGCACGCAGTATTAAAAACGGAATAACAAGCTGAAGAAATGACTATACTGAGTGGGTCAGCTGAGTGGCAGGGTGATCTGTTGGTTCGAGAGACTGTCTCATAACTGATTTCACCCATAGATTACATGTCAATCAACACCTGTGCGCCTCAGAGTAAAACACACTGACCCTCATCCACCTCTTTTTTAGCGTTATGTCAGATATATATCACACTGCTGTGGATGATTTTCCAGGGTGTACATTTCATTTTGTGAATGTGTTTCCTTTTCTTTCTTTTTTTTCCCCCAGGCAGCAAGACATTGTTTGGTGTGAAAATCAACTTGCACAGATTTGAAATGTGCTCATGTTATCACGGCATTACGATGCAGGCTGATTAATTTGACAAGCCTCCGCTGGATTGCTACACAACAGTGATACAAACTGGAAAGGAAACGCAAACATGATGTTCACTGTGATGGATTACCAATATCAAGTCTCTGCAGGTAAAATTACAAACCATATGGGGTGAATGGAAACTGGTGGCTTCCCGGGAAGTGTGAAAATGCGGAGAGAATAAAAGCATGAAAGTGGTCAGCAGTGTACATGATTCGGGGTTAAAATGTGGTGTTGAGATACAGTACAGAGAAGTACTACAGTAATTCTGGCTAAATGCCCCCGGTTGCTTCACTCAGCCGAAGCTTTCTGGTTGAATGCCCCGTGAAAGAAGCCATTGGAGACTGGTGTCATTCAAAGGTTTATCACAGGCAAACAGCAGCCAAATCTTCACACAAAGAAAAATGTCGGAGAGGACATTTCACAGACCTGTTTTCATTCAGGTTTAAACAGGCGTAAATCAACCTTAACCTAAATTCAGTGACTACACATGTAATCTTACTTTCTATTTTTGGTTTCAGGTTTAAACCCTTTAACCTGTAAACACTCATTTTTACAGATGACAACCGGCTTGTACAGTATTTTCCTTTAACTACCTATAACCGTGCAACTTTCCTTGATGATTTGTTGTGAAGAAGCCATTCTGAAAGAGAGAGCTCACACTTTGTAAATCACACCGCTCCTCCTGTCGTCCTTGTTTCATCCCTCAAGGCTCTTTTTTTCATTAACACGCTCTCATCCTTTTGACTAAAGTTGTCCTTGACTCAAGAAAATCTATACCGCACGATTGGAGGGAATAATAGAGAAGTTCCTTTTAATCTACAAATCTCTGTATTTTCTTATCTCCTTTTCTTAATCTGGGCAATCTTTTAATTTGCTTTTAATCTAAAACACTAAATCAAACAATGTGCAAAGTGCTGTGATGTAGACCAACATTAAAAATGCATCACTAACATATTATCTTCTATCAAGCTGCTTGCTGTACACTGTTTAGACCTGCTCCTGATGTGGAGTTTTTGTCTATGACTTTGTTGAATACTCAGTTCTGATTGGCCGGTGATGGGGTTTCAACTCATGCCAAACGTACGTCAGTGTCCAAGCAATATTAAATTGTTTTATTGTCCTCCCTGCACCACAAGTATTTTCTAACATTATGAGGAAATGTTAATCAGTGTACCATGTCAATAGTGAACAAATAACTAAGAGGTTCACTGACAAGGAATTTCTGTAGTTTTCTGCCAAAAGTTGTGATCTTGCAGCACAATATCCTCTCACAGTGATTACAACATCAACTCTTATACTTATGTTTAGACACTCACAGCACTCTGGTTAAATGGGAAAGATTGGGGTTTTGGCTGAATGTCGATACACATTGTTACTCCAGTCACTGTGGACCTTTTCTCTATTAAACCAGACCATGAGTTTCCCTCGAAGTTAACAAAGTGCTCTTGTTGCCTGAACCTAACCACAGATGGGACTCATGAAGGGAACAATGGTCCCTGGTCTCAATCTTTGTACACTCACCATTCACCCTGACCACCTCTGTGAGACTCGGTGCAGAACACAAATCACATAACCCAGGCAACGTTTACATTTGACAGCAGAGTGTAACTGAGAGTCAGATTTAATAATATATGCACATATTTTCCAAGAGACAGGACATCTTAATGTCTTAAAACTCAATATTTTTATATTAACAATGGATTGCATGACTACTTGTATGTATACACACATATATATATATATATATATATATATATATATATATATATGCTAGCAACTAGCTGACGAATATAGTGGAACATTTAGCAGTCTGTGGAGAGCGAAGCGCAGCTAAAAGAGGAGTGAATATTGAAACAACACTTGGATAATGTGGATACAAAGATGCCTCCAAATGAATTTAAATGTTCCGAATGTTGAAATTTAGCAACCGTATGCAAACATCTTCTCCGCAGCAACTTACAAGACGACGATATTGCAATGTGGTGTTTACAGCTTGTCTCTGAGGCAGCCAAGTGACTAGAGAACACATTTATTGCCAGTTTTAACATTGAATAAATCAGTAATATTCCACTAAGACCTAATAACCTTTGCTTTCTAAATTTGTATCTAATAGTGTCTTTAACAGCTTTCTATCCCTGGCAGAGATCCTGTAACAACATGCATTCACCCCAGGAGACACACAAACTGTGAGGAAATGTTGGTTACATGTTTGTCTGTGTGCGTACTTCAAATATTAAGCCTGAGTTTCATGTATGCGGTTTCAGCTGTGTATCAATCAAGCTAAAAGTGGAAAAATGTCAGTGGTCTCATTGTCAATCAGCAGACTGGCCTTTCTGCATCGCTCTCATTAACTCAGTAACTCACCCATCTGCTGTCACTCACCGAGCCAGAATATCACAGAAAATTGGCACCTTTGCCCTCGATGCAGAGAGAATTTAAATGAGGTGATCAAACATTTAGAGACCAGACACCTTTTGTACATTGTAATGTGGAGCCGAGGGGTTTTTGCCTTTCACTGCTTGTTTGTCTCATTGTGGCTCAATCCCTGAGGCTTTGACTCACTTCCTCAGTCTAAAAACATACCGACACGGGGAGAGGTGGCGATTAGTTTTGAATCAAGTCACGTTCTTCAATTAGAGGTATGAGGTGTAGAATTTTAAACATCAAGATCACCATCAAATTAACGCTGATATCTAGGAATAATTACCATAAACAAATCGGACCTTTGTCAAGATAGTAGCCTCCGTCTCAAAGCATTCGCAGTGTCTGGTGCTGTTGCTTTCCATAAATGTAAACATCTCACATGAGCTATGTTGCTCAATGTCTCCACCCTAAGAGTTTGTTTTCTTTTTCACTGCAGAGGATAAAAATACTGAAAATGGGTTTTCCTGCTTTCAGTCTTTTCCACGCACATCGGGGCCCACAGTTTTTAAAAGACATGTCAGTACCTATGAGTTGTATTTATTTATTGAATTGTTTTTATTGTATTTATTGAAAATGAGTCATGATATTACAACCCATACACACTCATAAGGTGTGTCCCAATTCTGGGGCTTCGAAGGCGGAGCCATCATATACTGAGAAGGATTTCTGCTTGCGTCCCCAGCTGTGTGTCCCCATCCTTCCTGTTGCATCACAAAGCCGCTCCTGTCGGCTAGAAACCTTGGCAAATGCTTGAGGTTTTAAAGCCCTTGGTTTTTTAACAGTTGCACTGTTAGCCGTTGAACTGAGCTGAAACCCAATACTCTCTGTTGCTGTTGTTTACTGCTATATTATTTTCATTACCTAAATGCAATGAATCTTTGGTTTGGACATATAGGATGCAGCTGTTGGTGCCTGCCTTGCCCATGAAAAGAAGGACGCATTTGAAGCACCCTTCGAAGTGGGACAGACACAATTAGTCTTCAAACACAGCTTCTGATGGATGCGGCCGTTGAATTGGGACACAGGTGCAGTCCTCTTTGGACTTCTGTGTGTACAATGTAAAAAAGATATTTATGTGGCTCACTTCATGCACAAGGCAGTTTGAACACATCACAGGTCCAGACCACTCAATCTACAATGCTGTTCTAGCTGCAGTAAGCTGCAGCTTGCATCCAAGTTAAGAGTTTCAAAATGAGAGAAACACATAGCAGATTATTTGTTCTGATCAGAGGAAAAGTTTGAAAGTTTAAAGTTTCACCACTTGATCCATCTTGATTAGATTCAGCAGACAGTCTGCTGAAGTGGTGGATACGTTCAATCTACTTTTTTTAAGAGCAGCAGTCCAGCAATTTGAAAAATCAGGGATTTTGCTGTAGCCACTTGGCAGCGACAATATTATAGATCCTTGCTCTATTTGTTAAACAGAGAGAGTTTATGTTCCTAAATACACACTTTTATTTTATAAGCACAAATATAATCTATGATCAGTTTCAGTTTATTTATGTCAATAATTTTAAAGATTGTTCACCATCTCTGTTTGGATGTAGAGTTAAATGCCGTGTATATACTGTGGAATATGCAGCACATTAAAAAAAGGCAACAGATACTTAGAGTTGTGGTTAACGTATGAAAACCCGAGCTGGAAGCAGAGCACATGAAAATATCAGACTCTTCTTTCATCATCCACCCTTCTGTAGTTGCCTTATTCTAATAGACTGTATATAAAATGAAGCAGCAATTTGAAAAGCCATTTTACATCTTTTGGGGTTTATTGAGATGCTGAACTTGTGTCCCCATCATTACGGTTTCAGGCTGTTTTAAATTGCCTCCCATCATCATCTGATACAGAGAGGTATAGCTCAGCACTTGAGGCTGCAACTGCTCTAAACTACAGTATCTTCATAGAGATCTCTGTTAGTGGCTGAATAAACCTTTGAATCAAAATTATGCCCCATGAAAGATGACCATGATTTAAGACAAATGTCACTTACAGCAAAATAGCTTTGAAAACTACAGTATTTTTCCCCCAAAGTAGAAATATTTCTGACAATTTCACAATTTCAAGTTTAGCGATTTAAATTTTACTCTAAAACTAAAATCAGTGTTTTTATTGTAATAAAACACATGGTATAAGACGTAGTTTATTATAAATCCAACCAGTGTTTGTTTTTTAATTTTTTACATCGCACTTAGAGGTATAATATGTAACTTTTCCACTGACCTATTTTATATGTTTTATTATATATTAAATATACTTAATTTGACAAATGTTTCCAGCAATTCTCAAACCTAGAGAAATCTGTGATTTTGTAACGGTCCATTTCATTTGATCGCCTGTCAGTGGTTTCATATTCCCTTTGCATATGTGTTGTCATTGTGTTTGTCTGCCAGAGGCGTCAAAATTGACTTATTATCTAGTTTTAAGCCACATTTTTGCGATACATTTTTTTTTTTTTTTTTTAAGATCTTGGTTGTTTTAACATATTTTAACCAGCTGAAGGATTTCAGTCATCTTTCTCTGATAACTTATCGGCAGCTCTGTTTCCAGCTCCTCCCTGCCGTCCCACATCTGAGGTCTCATTTACAACCTGTTGCATCTTGCAGCGCCAGGCTGGATGTAAAGGTGTTGTCTACTTGCCCTGCATTACCTGTTTCTTTTTTGAATGTAACCGTATTTAGCAATTCTCTGAGCGTCGAGACTAATTTTATTTAAAAAAAATTTTGGCTTCAGTGTGCTCTTTCTTATTATCTGGCTTACCCAGACTCATTCTTTTAGCCAGCATGATGCAGCAGAAAGTGTACCTAACAATGTCTTACAAAAAAAGGCGTGAAGGGAATCGTGATCCACGTACAAGTCAGGCAAAAGAAAAAACATGTTGTTTATTATAGCTACAAAAGCCAAACATCCCGATATAACACCGAGGCTGTGCTGCACATCTAAAAGAAGCCCTGTTGACATTAGGCAGACGCCCTGTGATGAATGAAGGTAACCAATGGTTGACATGAACTAAAGGCCTGTCTGCTCTGTACTTGTCTTTTCAGTGTAATGAACCCTCTGGTGGACTTAACTGCGTGTCAACACATTCAGCCCATCTGGCTATTGGCATTCCCACTGGGTTAAGAGCAGCGAGGTGTGCTGGTGGACGCCACATAAATCAGTGTAGAGGATGTAATCATCATGCAAAGCTGATCGCGAGAGTCAGAGGGGAGGCCTTGTTTGACTGCGGATACACTGTGTGAGTGTGTGTCGGGTTTTCATGGGGTGGCTGCAGACCACACACACACACACACACACACACACACACACACACACACACACACATCTGTCTGACTATCAATGTCTGCTCCTTTATTATTGATGCTCTTCATATCCCTCCATCCGTCATTGGCCTGGGCTGTATATTATGAAGCTGTTTAATGAAACATAAATGGAAGTGGTGGAATTACAATAACATGCCTTTCTGACTTTGTCTCTGACAGTGAATCCTGACGGTTTGATGGTTGCCAAGCCACCGCTGCTGCTGGGGGGTGGGGGT
>NW_019525437.1:7436714-7511688 GCF_002814215.2 Seriola lalandi dorsalis
GTGGGGGTGGGTGGGGGGTAGGGGGGGAGTAATAACTTATTACTAATAAAACACAATATCTGTCAGAGATCTCCAAAAGCCTCTTTAGCACTTGAGATATTAAGATGTGAATCATTCATTTTCTCCCAATATAAAATCTTAATTGAGACTCCTTTAGGATTTCCATTATTCATGTTTCCGCGAGCTGTGGTCCGATTCCTTATGGGCCGGGGATCCAAAGATCAGAGTAATTACAGTAAGAAGAATGGCCGACCGATGCATCAGACGGAAGGCGATTTTCTCTGAAGGTCCTGTGTATTATTTTGCTCATTCTTCAGCCTCCCCCTCCATACCAGGTACCTCATAGATCACACAGCCGCTGTATTACGCCGCTATTACAGAGCCTTACCTTCAATAGGTTTCATTTTCAGAATAACAATTGACTCGTGGCAAGATTCCAGCTTCCAATGCACCGAAATGGCAGAGCTAAGAATAAAGTGTGTTTTATTATCTCCCATGCTGGCAGTAGATTTAGATAGATATTTGTCTGCTCTTATCAATGGGAGGCAAGAAGAGCTGACAGTGGATTGATGCTTTGAGATGAGGAGGAGAGTGGACCTTAAGGGAGCAACTAGTAACTGACACCGGATATCCACAGGGAGTAAGAGGAGGAGACGTGAAGGCACAAAGACATTTTGACGGCTGCACATGTCTTAAAGACATTTCTTTTCATTCTTAAATTCATGAAAGGTCATAAAAAAGGTCATCTCACGTTACCCTTCAAAAACATTTTCTGATAGGCCTTGTCCTCCCTTTTTTTGTGGTTAATTATTTTGGCTATATAACAATGTCACGTTACTTGAGCAAACACTGCAACCGTATCTCTTACAAAACACGCCATAAATTTGCAAATGAATATATTTGTTTTGGAGGAAATGTAATTGCTACCTGGATTACTTTCATGTGGTCAGGTTGGAGGGTCCATAGACCAGTGGCTCCCAACCTGGTGGGCCGCAATGTGTTGCACGTGGACCGACAAATGTTTGGTGAAATGATGTAATCATAAAAAAAAATATGTAAATAATATTGAATTTCATTTTTTTTTAAACTAAATCATCTTTAAAAAAAATTAAAATGTTTCAAAACTCCTTTCACTGTTTTTTTTTCTCATATTAACTGTTGCCGGCCGGACCACACTGTATACTTATTAAAAGATTACATCCAAAAATCCACGGCAAAAAACTGGAGTATCAAAATGAATAGCTGGTTAGCAACAGGGAGAAATGAAAGGAAAGAGAGTCAACAGACAGGTGGTGAAACCGACAGGTGATCTCTCCCCCATCACACACACAAAAAAAAATTGAGTTTCTCCTGCTTCAGTTCAGTCCTGAATGTTTGATCCTTAACATTAAAAGAAGAAGCGCTCTGAGGAGGCATCATTCGGCCTCTGTACTGTTACGGGGTCAGGTGTGGGCCGCCAACATTTTTGAGACAGACTTTGACAGGAGTGTGTACTGCGTCACCTGTGTGCCTGTGCGATTGCAAAGGTTACAAACGAAACAGGAACCCACCCATCAAATGATGGTTATGGAACAAACTCTGAGTTAAAACTTTAAAAGTTAATAATTAAACTTAAATCTCTCTAATTTGAATTATCAGCTATATTTTTAATATGAGGAGACTTGAATTGATTTGTTCTCCTGTAGCCGACAGTCGTTATTTAGATGAAAAAGCTTTTTTAGAAAAATATAAACATAAAAAAACCAATGCTGCTGCTTGTCTGGTGAGCACAGTGTTGTCATTTCCTATGTGTGAAGACCTGTTAGAAGTTCGTCTCATTAGACACACAGTCAAAACAATAAAAAAAAAATACCTGTCTTTGTTTGTGTTTCTTAGCTCATATGAGTTTTCTTTTTTTTTCTTATCTTTCCTCACAATGAGGGTCCATTCATCATAATGTCTTACCCTCTGCACAAAGGCACAGACAGAGGGAAATATTGTCAGCTTCATCCAAAGAACTGTCCTGAGTCTCACTGTCTTTTTGACGAATGAGCCCATTTGATGGATCTGCTTGCGTATCACTTTTTCTTTAGCTGCCATCTATGTGTGTGATCATATGTTTTTGTCCCCCCCCCCCCCCCTGACTGTCTTTCTGGTTTCATGCCTGTCTGTTGCCTAGGTTGTTGATCTGCCATTGTGTGTGTCTGCACATCAGCCTCTCGTGGTTTCCCAAAAGAATCAGATCCAGCGTCAAAGGAAATCACTTTGACAGGCGGACGGCTCTCCTAACAACGCTCTTCCGTGTCTGCTTCCATACTGCTGACCTTTCACAGTATTAACGCTTATTCTGTCAGCAGCAGCATTTTTACTCTGCATCCTGTAAAAGAGAGAGAGGACACGCACACACTGGAGACAAAGGCACAGGATTCATGGTTTGCGGCGGGCTGGTTAAAGAGAGGAACACCTGAGAGAGATGAGCCTCAAAATCGAGGACGAGCTAAAGTTCACCTCAGGGTGGGAGGGTTTCAGTATAATGCCTGAGCTCTTTCCTGCTAATCTGTGTCTGAGAATAGACAGCCCACCCTGAATGTCAAACTGAACTAGCCAGGATGTCTACAGACACTCAGTAGGATGCGCGCGCACACACACACACACACACACACACTGGAGACAAAGGCACAGGATTCATGGTTTGCGGCGGGCTGGTTAAAGAGAGGAACACCTGAGAGAGATGAGCCTCAAAATCGAGGACGAGCTAAAGTTCACCTCAGGGTGGGAGGGTTTCAGTATAATGCCTGAGCTCTTTCCTGCTAATCTGTGTCTGAGAATAGACAGCCCACCCTGAATGTCAAACTGAACTAGCCAGGATGTCTACAGACACTCAGTAGGATGCGCGCGCACACACACACACACACACACACACACACACACACACACACACACATATACACACACACACACATATACACACAGGTTCCTGGTGAGCGCATTGAGGGACTATTTTTCTGCATGGATTGATTTGATCTGAGTATCTTATTTCACACATGTCCCACACTCAGAGCGCTCTAAAAGGAGGTATTGCACTTGTTCTACACCTGCACGGGTCAGCTGTCGTGGCCGGTGGCAGATAACCTCCCTCAGAACTACTGTGATTGAAGAGTTTTAAACCTCAAAACTAACACCGAGTTTTCCCGTCGAGATTTTGCTGAAGATAAGCAGAGAGACATCAAATATTTTTTTTGTGCCACTTGTGAATCAAATGGACTGGCACTGACGCTGAAATTATTATGCTCACATTTCATGAGGTATATGAAAAAGATGACAGTAATAAACTACAACTACAACTGAAAGTAGATAAAGTTTCAACATCATCTTGAGAAAGTTGTCAAAGTTCCATTTTAAAAACTTTGATAAGAATATACAATATGATAAATAATTAAGTTGAAAATATTAGCAACTGCTTCACAGTATAACAGTGATTCCTGACTAATGATAAATGTCCAGTTCATATCCAGCTGATGTTTTGACACCTTCAACTGGGGCTGAGTTTTAAACACTGCATTTATGTCATTGGTCAACTTCACTGTCCCATTAATATTACTCATGACTTCAGTGGTCATTTTCTGAAAGCTCAGTGTTCAGTACTTATGATGTATGTTGATGTTTCAAAATGATCCAATCCTCAAAAGTCATCTTTGTAATTCTTTTTCAGAGGCATGTCGAGCAATTGAACGTTTATAGTAAAGACTACGGTTCAAGGCTCTGCTCTTTGCAGCACTTCTCAAAGAATCTGAGCAGCAGAAAAGATTCTGCGGTGGAGGTTTAACCTGGATTTATACTTGATACGAAGGGTCGGCGGGAATCCCGCTGTAGCCACTGATCTCATCTGCAATGCTAGACACATTTTATTAGTTCATATCATGCTTTATACATTCCCCACAACAACTGTGTTTTACATTCTTTAATCTATTTCTTGCAGTTGCCAAGAAGTGGTATCTGTGTCGACAAGTGTTAACGTGTCCACCTCCGGAGACAGCTCTTGGTGAGTAAAGCAACAGAGTTTGATGCTGAACTCGACTGGTAAGTAAACAGCTGTTAATACTAATGTATGTAGCAATAGCAAAACTTACTAATAAATAGCTCCTGTAAGCTTAGGCTACTAAAAGTAGTAGTAGTTAAGGTTAAAACCGTAACTGACAAAACTGACTTTGTCGATCATACCATCTGAAGAGCTACTGTGTCTCATTATTTAGGCCTTTGCTTCTGCCAAACCATGGCCATAATTTGTACAGTCACAAGGCATCTTTTCTCAGGAAAATGTGTGTATTACATTTTTTTAAGTGTTTGAACAAATGACCAGTGCTGTAGTTTTTCTGATGTGGACAGTCTTGATCAAACCCTAAACCTCAGTCAGCCAGGAGCCTTTAGATCACAAGGTGCCGAGGTGGCCGAGTCCTTCTCATTATAACAAACAGTCACCGTTCTGTTGTGAGATCTTTCAGTAACTTCCCACTGTGTGAGCCAGAGAAACATTGAGGTTGAAAATCCATTTTTTTAAGCAGCAAATATATCATAAGCAACAACCTCACTCTCCGAGCATGCACGCCAGCTCTCTGCGGAAGAGCACGCTTTAACGGCACAGTGTATGTTGCATCTGCATTCAGTCCATTAACTTCTTCTTTTCTCTATTGGTCAAGGGGATAGTCAGCGGTGGTCTCAGAAGGATTAATTATAACCCCCCTAACAAAACAGTCTAATGAAGACCTGTCAATCTGTCGGCCTTCTCTGACTCCGGGCTCATCTCTCCTCCTCATTAGAACGACTCAAGATAACACCGTCCATATCCCAGTCATGTTCACGTTGGACGGTCGCGTTGGTACCATGTGATCGGACGTGTTGAGAGTGAACGGTCTCTGTGAGGGCTGGAGCTCAGGAAGAGAGCCAGAGAGAGTTCACACCATTGTCAAGATATATATCGGCCATTCTGTAGCGTTTAATGATATTCTGTACATCGGGAAAACACACACAGTCTGCCGTCCCAACCCGCCTCTGCAGCCCTGAGCGCACCTGTTCGCACCTGTTCATAGCACTTTCTCATTGACATTCATTGGAAACGTTTGAGGTGGGAAACTTTTGCTCGATGGTTTCACAGCAACAAGCTTATGAATTCAACATCGTTTTGTAGAACGAGTCAAACACTGTTATTTCGTCCCTGTGATATGCTGGAGAGACTTCGGTGTGCTGTTTGGAGGAACCAATTATTAAGTTAGCTACAGGAATATTGATGTTTCAAAACAGTGTGTGTTACACCTCCGTTTCCTCTAAACTCTAGTGCATGTGTCGAATGGTGATCCGGTCCGTCCACAGCAGTGTTTCTCCTCTGAATTTCAGTGGTTTTGAAATTAAACTTCCATGCTGTTCAAACACCTCAGGATGTCCTAATTGCTCAGGGTGCCTGAATCGCCGCGCTTTTCCTGGCTCCTGGATTAAATATGATGAAATAAACGGTGAACGCGGTTACGCAGCATTCAAAAGGCTGGTGCTGGAAAATGTGACATGAATTATGAGGAAAGGAGAGGTGGAGCGGCCTCGGGTTTGACTGCCAGGCAAGGCGTTGCAATTTTCTGTCAGGATAGATCCCCAGAGACACTTTGTGAATGTTTTACTTTTCATTTATATGTCATGGCCCTGCTGAATGATGTTTCTGTTGAAGGCTGTCTATCAGTGCCCTTGCTCCGTCATGAAAAGCAGGTCAGTTGTATTGTACTCGGACATTTAAAAATCACATGTGAAATCAAAGATTTGTCTAGCACTCAGAGTTATATAACAACCCTTTTATATTGAAAGAATCATTCATCATTTAGTGATTAAAAACATGAAATTATTAATTTTTTATCTATGTTAAATAATAATATTGTGGTTTCTCCAATTATATGTCCTGCAACCACTTGCCATTTGAGGATATTCATACTTTTTCTGTTATTGTACATCATTGGGTTTCTCATGTATTTATATTTAATATACCTTATTATTTTTATTTTGACTGATCACTGGATCAACAGGTTCTAGCTGTATTTAAGTCATACTATTGTGATATATTGTGAGCTATTTCTAAGTTTTTTTATTGCTACACTAACGTTAGCATTAACAGCTTTTGAAACACGTTATTTACAGATAATATGCAGAAGAATCATTCAAAAGAAAACTGCTAATGGCAATAGCTCATTATACATTGTGTCATTTGAGTTATAGATGCCATTATTTTTGATTAAGCAAGGATGTACCCTCCCTAGCTTTAATAATGATAATAATAATATGTGGCCGTGAGATGTCCGGTGTAGAAGTCTGTTTATTTACCTTCTCCTCTGTTAAAACTGCAGTGCTACAGTCAATGAAATGTTCAGTTTGAACAACATCAATTGTCATGATCATTTGAAGCTTCCAGGACATAACCTGTTTCAATTTGGCTGCTACTTTAATTAATAAAGTATAACTTAACTTTTTGTTGTACTACACTTAAAAATATATTATGCTTACCCAATACTAGGTGTATATCTCATATTTGTGGGTGTATGTTTTTAGGTAGGAAAGTGAACATGAATATAACATTTCTGTAATTGTGCCAAAGGCTATTTTTCAGCTCTGGCCCCTGTATTTGTGTTTGTGGAAGAAGGCTCCTCTGCTTGTAGCTGAGCTCATTGTCCTCATGCTCTACTAACAAACCCTATTTTTATCTTCTCACACAAAAACCAGTTTCCTAATATCATGGTAAAGAAGGCTCCTGTCAGAGAAGAGACACTGGCATTGTGTTCAAAAGCAACGGCTGCGGGCGAGATCTGGGAGCTCTGACTAGAGCTGTGAGGAAAAGCTGACAGAGAGGAACAGAAAAGCTTGTATTTCCTTTCGCTTCGGTTCTAGCTGCTCCATGCAACTGAAGGACCAAAGGAAACAAACAGGACCCTACAGAAGCGGGTCGACAAGGAGCAGACATTTAATTTTAGTCTCTTCCGCACCACTAAGCGTGGTCAGAGAAGTCATCTGAAGGATAGTGAGTAATTATTGGATGATAGTGAAATTGGATCACTCTGTGGAGTCTCTTTAAAGACTGTTGCTGTTTGGTCCCATTTACACCTGAATTCAACATGTGATCTGGGTCTGGATACCTTATCTGGATAATGACGACTCAATAAACTGAATGTTTACTGCTGCAGGATAAGAAAATGCGAGCAAGTAGATGTGGAAGTTTGGCAAAGTTGTTTCACAACCGGTTTTATTCTCTGTAGCAACATGTTTTGGTGCCTTGGTATTGGGTCGTAGTAGCAAACATGGAATTGGACTTTTCAGAGATTACTATATGGTCAGCAGTTTGGAGCCTCAAACACATATCTGCTTGTTACTGTATCTGCAAGGTGTTAAGCCGCCACTACAGAACTGTTTGTGGAAAAGCTTCAGACACCCCCTACAACTTTCTGACATTGGATTGTGGGGGTGCGAGTGGGTGGGCGGGGGGGTTGGTGTAGGTGTCGAACTATTTCTGTAACTTTCTGAAACTGACAATCTGACATTCACAAACACTTGCTTGCTTTAATTGGCCAGCTGTGTGGAGGTGAGAAAGAAACCAGAGTTTGAACTTCTCTCTCAAGTTCTCTTTCATCCTTCTTGATAGAACTGTGACTGTCGCTTTTCATGTGAAACAAAATATGCACCACTTCTCCCCATATTCAGACAATACATGCCCCCAATACATGCTGTGAGATGTATTGACTCTGTAGAGACACTTGAGTTGTTTTCCCATTGTGTTTCCAACTGTTTCATGTGTCTAATACATGCATTAAATATGTATTGTCAGTACACTCCTTAATGTCTACAATACCTATATTAGTTGGTGTACTGTATTAAGTAGAAATATGGCTACAGAATCTTTATTGCCTTTGGGTGTTGGAGAGTGTGTTTACCATCTATATTATACGCCTTTGTAAAAATAATCAGGGACTTTAACAATGTTGGGTCCCATAGGGCCAAAAAAAATGAATTTGTTCATGGGAACAAAGACAGTTGTGTCCCTATAGAGGAACTTTAATGTTCTGCAGAAGAATGAGTATCATAACTGACCCTTAACCAGGCTTTTAAGTGTTTTTACTGACTGGCCACAATCCCCTGTTTCCTCCCCTAAGCTCTGTCTTGCTGAGGAGACCAGGAGAGAGCTTGACCTTTATTTGAGGACAGGGAAAAATGGGGCTGTCTTGGAGTATGAGCTGACCTTTTATCCCGAGCTCCCCTGTTTGGATCCTATGTCGCAGAGTTCCCTTTAAATTATTTTGGTGACTCATTCAGCAACAATCCAGTGCTTTGCTGTCTGTTGCTGCTGAGTGGGTGTGTGTGTGTGTGTGTGTGTGTGTGTGTGATGTGGAGTGGTGAGGGGGCTCCCAGCTGGACCAGGCCAACATCTAATTACTCCCTAGGAGGGATAACCAAACTCCTTTGTGTGTATCTGTGTGTGTGTGTGTGTGCGCGCACACGTGTGTGTGTCTGTGTGATAGATTAAATGAGAGCCTGGAGACTCGGCAGCCAGATGTTCTCTTTTTCCCCCGAACACTATAAGATTTTCTCACTTTCTAAGACAGACTGATGTCCCACTGTAAAGACGCTGTTCTCTCTTGCGTAGTTGCAGCTGGGCACAAAGATGAAAATGACAGCAATACACCAGCAGCCCACTGGTAATATGTTGGTAATTTAGATAACTCCTGCAGCCAAAGATGGCCACCAAAGAGCATTGAGACAATGAAAGAGAAGGGAGAAAAGGGAGCAAGAAGAGAGAGAGAATAACTCATCAACTGATTGCTTAATATTTTTAATTTGGGAATATGAAGTCATTTGTGGGCATACAACTGAAGCTGCCTGCCTGCCGCTATAACAGTCAGAGCCACTTGTGTCATTTGTTTACTTTCTGAGTATTAGATGAGGAGATAGATACCACTCTCATGTCAGTCCATTACATGGATGTGTTGTAAGAACTGGATTAAAGATGCCAAGAGGGTGCTTTTTATTCACTGAGTACACAAGCTAAAAAGGTTTTGTCAGTTTCTGGTTTGCTTTTGCACTTTTATTTTACTTTATTAGTGTTTCTCTGCTTTACCTGCTCGCTCAGTCCTGCTTAGCCCCATTGACTTTTCAGTGGGATTATGTCCTGCAAAGAAAAAATGCTTTTCAATATAAAACCTTCATAACCTGAATGCAAACAGTAATCTGATCTTGTTTGGAGTTGGAGGCGTCCCATCAAAACTTTACAACCGTCGTATAAGGGGAAGATACTTTTTGGGCCACGGAGGATTTGTTGCAGTACCACAGCTGGCCACTGGGGTAGCAGCCTTGCTTTCTGAATGTATTCATTGGCTTGTTAAACCTGGAATAACTGATGTATTTGGCAACGCGGACAGTGGAAACAAGCTGTGAACACAACATGACTCATCGCCTTTTAAGTTAATATGGCAAACTTATAGCAAACAGTTGTCTATTCACACATCGAGCAGTCACAGAACAACATTATCATTTATTTGGAATCAGGTTTCTGGCCACACAATGAAAGTTAAGTCCAATAATCACCCTCCTATAGGTCTGTTTTTGGTCTCTACCAACTCTTTAGGGGGATATCTGGCTATTTAGCTGCTAAATGCTCCACTATGTTCACCAGCTAATCACTAACTGTCATTGTGATAAACTGATGTTTGTCTATTAAGATACTTAAATTAGGTAACTAATTTGAAGGTGCAAACTACTCATTTGTGAATCACTCAGTCATTATTGTGCATTAATTATCTGATATTATACCTGCCATACCTACTGGGATCTATAATATACTGTACCTGCATAACAAGATATACAGTAATGAGTATACTGCGTTTTCCTGATGTATATCTGACCCTGACTTGTACTGCTTGTAATGTGTTATCAGTTTAAATTACAAAATTAGAGCTGTGACACAGAGGAGCCCTGCCCTAATAAAATCCCGGCCTGTTGGAAATAGACACTAGGATATGAAGCATGAGGTTGGGGCGAATAAATTCTAAAGATCCAGATTATAATCACAGTTAATCACAGTTAATCTCACCGTCTTAGCCAGGTCTTCCATTATTGAGCTTTTTTGAACTCAGTGGGACTAATTTAAATCAAACAAGAGCTTAATCAACTATAAAAAGCTAGTAAAACAACAAAGAAGTCAGACAAATCCATGCTGGGAAGTCAAAGGATTTGTTGTTGACCATTTATGATAATGTTTGAGCTCCTTAATGTCCACAGTCCATCTGTTCAGACAAATGTTCCTTAAGTCTCTTGTTTTCATGCTTATCAGAGCCTCCTGCAGAAAGCACTACTTAATCTGCCTGCCCACAGTGAGAGTTTATCTTTGTTTTCGGGGGTCATTCCTTATCTTGTATAGTGGTGCTCTGAATCACAATGGCATACTGAGGACATGTGGACACAACAATAAGTCATGTCCAGTTAAAACACAGACACCAGGTTGATAAAATCTTTAGTAGCCTTAACATTGACATCCTGGCTATAATTTCTTGAGGAAAGTCGGTTTGCATGATGCCCAACCAACATTTTTAAAATGTATTTTTGGATTTTTTTCCTTTATCAGTACATTTGGTTTTTCAAAAAAATTTTCTATTGAGAATATACTACATAAGAAACTTACAACATTTTAGCTGATCTGGCTTAATGCAAGTTTCATTTTAAGGACTCTGTGTGTATGTTCACATCCACTTAATTGTTCGATCTGAAAAATCCAATTAAGTTTTAGATTAAATCTTTATCAGGTGAGTAATACGAACATATTTAAACTCAATTTGAATATAAATTCATGCAATTGTCAACCAATCAAACATTCACCCTTCTCCCTGAGGAGGAGAAGAGATTAAATGTATGACTGTTATTGGTGAAGAAGAGCAAATTTGCAGGAGAATCAATTGGGAGATAATAAAATGGGGTTTTAAACAAATATGAACAACAAGTGATAAGAATTGCATTTTATTAACAATTTAACTGAATGAGAACATCAATAAAAAACAGAGGAAGAGACATAATTCTCCAAAATTTATAAATGGCTTACCAACTGGAAATATTCCTGGAGAGTGAGTAAAACATGAACGGGGGTTGTTAGAGGACATTAATATTTCCTTTAAAAATCTATATTAATATATAAGAATATATTTATGGCTACAGTTTCTGGGGGAATGAAAGAGACTTCTTTCATCTGCTGATTTTTGAAGCAGGCAGAGCACTATGCTCTCACTCATAACAAATATAAAAAGGTCAAGAAAATGTCACTGGGTACACTGTGACTATTTCTCAAGTGGAGTGAGTCGAGTGAGAAATTTTGAAACATGTCATGAGTTCTGCTAATTAGCACTGTTAGCACATGCAGTACAGTATCCACTTGCGGTAATTACAGCCTTGTTAAACTTTTGTGTCCCGGCTGTGTTTTGGGCCTCACAGCAGTTGACTCCAGTTAAGGAAAGAACAAGTTGCTTTTAAGTAGCTTATATGTTAGTTATTATTATTATTAAATTATTAATGTTTATTTAACCAAAACTTTCTCTAATGTAATAGCAGCTTTGAACACTATCTAGTCAATGTCCACTTCCTTTTTCTCGAGCGTTTAACTGCATCTTACCAACTTCCTCAGCAGATAGAATTTTTTTTTTTTTTTTGGAGCGCTAAATTGACTATGTTTTAGAAAAGGGATGCATTAGGTTCAGGCTAAATTTATTTAAAATTTGGGATAAAGTTTTCTTATTTTAATGTTAAAAATAACTGCACCCTGGGTGAGTCCACATGTACATACTGTTTACAATGACATTTATTTTTTGTAAAAAAGGCAATATTTCCCGTAAGCTCGGACTCCATTTTTCTTCCATTTTCTTTTTCTTTCACATTCAGAACATGCTGACAAATTCACATTCAGAACATGCTGACAAATTCACATTCAGAACACGCTGACAAATCTTCAATAAGATCAGGGAGACTTCACTGACATAGGAAAGTCTAAATAGACATTGCAAAGCATAGTATAGATACACAGTCTCTTAAGAAGTACAGGAGTCTGCTTGAATAAGCTCCAAGGCCCAGATGGCTGACACAAACTTCACCTGATGTAGCACAACAATAACCCTTTAAGCAAAGGCCTTCAACTTCAGTAACTGTCCATAAATCCACAGATTAACTTTGCAAATGGTCCACACTGTTGCCTTGAAGTGTTTATTCCAAAACATTAACTGACAGAGAGAGTTCTTCATTACTGTAAATTACTTTTGTTACTGCCGCTCTCTTTCCATGGCTCTCTGCTTCGAGCACATTGAACACAATAGTAAACAATCTTCACACCTCCCAACAATGCACCTCTCCACTCATAAAGTGTGCACCATAACATCCTGAAATACGTTTATATAAACTCAAGCAGTGGAGAACTTAAATTCTGGAGCCTGAAATGCGTCATGATGGCAAAGTTTGGGGGTATGCAGAGCTATGCAAAAACCCTTGCGGGAAATATTAAGTAGGGTGGTGATAAATAGTGACCACAGTCAGCCCTAATAGGCAGTTGTACTGAATGGGGAAGAAATCTCCATTTTATGCCTGACATTAACATGCATCTTGAACATTTGAATTGGATTTGTGTATGGGCTTAGCCATTTTATTTAAATCAGGTGTAAATTCACAAATAAAACCATTAATGAATAAGTAAAAATAAAAAGCTTTTTGTTTTCTACTCAGCTGCACTGGTGGGTTGTTTAACAGCCTCCACACAGAAACATCTCTGTTAGGCTACATGGAAAATGCCCTATTTGCAATGGACCAGAATCACCTGAGGACCTCACGTGATTTCGGAATTTACCTCCCACACGGATTATCTCAGGATATGACTGAAATGTAATGGGTCTCCATGCTGAGCAGCTACATGAGCCTCTTGCATTTTGCATGCAAAATGCAAAATGCAAATCCAAGCTGTCTTTAATAATTTCCATTGCAGCCTCAAGGAACGAAACAAAACAAAAGCAAAGGAAAACACAAGAAATCCCTACAAATGAAAATGACTCCTGAATGTAGCTCAATAGGACACAAGATCATCCACTATAATGGGGTCATCAGCGGATTGACCTTAAATCAACACACGGTGAGTCGAGTTGCTGACCACCCAAAAGAAAACTGGCGCTGAGACAGAGAGAGAGAGCAGGTATTTGAAAAGTTGCTCAGCATATTTTGATAACACTGCCTGAATGTGTGAAGAGCTCATGAATATTGCATGGGATCTTATGACTCCATTAAGTGCGATATATGCATCTTTGAGCCAGCCAGCATGAAATGATGCAGTTTAATGCAGCTTTAAAAGAGTATTTATCATGTTCGCATCAGGGAGGCCGTCTGTAAGGTTGGGCTATTTAGTAGGTAGACAAGCACAAGGAAGAGCTTTTTACCCAGAGATGAGTCAGTTAAGGGTATAACATTTCCAGCAACTCAATAGGCATTTGAACCGTTTGATAAGGAACTGCGGAGGCTTTGTGAGCTTACATCTGTACGACATCTGTA
Organism: Seriola lalandi dorsalis; assembly: GCF_002814215.2. NCBI lineage: Eukaryota > Metazoa > Chordata > Actinopteri > Carangiformes > Carangidae > Seriola > Seriola lalandi. The sequence continues at coordinate 7,450,278 of NW_019525437.1, forward strand.
TCGACCAGAGGGATGTGAACACAAGTAGAAACAAGAAAAGATCTGTATCTGTTTTCACCACTTTCAAGGGAGGATGATTCTTGCTTCCTCGAAAACAGTTAAGTTACATCTAATAATACATGTTGATGAAATATTAAAAACATAGTAGGTTTCCAGTATTATTAATAGTACACAAATAAACCATTGACCTATATCATTTACATACTACATTAAAATTCACTCCCTGAGCCATTTTGAAACAGTTGATGTATTTTGCTCATCCGCACAGCGGCTCAGTCAGTTCTTTATCAGAGCAAAACAAAACAAAAACAACTGAACTGTACAAACTGAGTAATTAAAGTTAATTTCACGCATCTGCAGTTTGTGATCCAGCAGACACGCAGGCATTAATCATAATTAGTTGAGATGCTCAGATGCCCTCCAGACCTATCAATCAGCAGGCCACCTCTGGCCCCAATGCCAAGCTGCAGAGTGTCGTCTGCACTGCAGAGCAGGTCATGAGCTGTCAGCGGACCATCACTGATGGCTGTAATGCCACTGGCAGGAAGAAAAGGGCAGCGAGGAATGTCACTAACCTTTTTCACAGCGGCAACCACCTGTTTGAAAAACCCTCCAATGGGAGACAGGACCCGTCTGGTACGACCAGGACCACCTGCTGCCTCTGCAGCCGCTTGCCAAGAGCTGCCACCTAAATGACACCCAGCCCTCCCAGTCCCTGGATTCGCCCAGTGCAAGCCCACACAGACCTGCCAGCTAGCCTCGTTACCTTCATGGGTTGTTACACGCCATAATTTATTACCCCTTTCGTGAAGGGCAAAGAACCTTACTGTACTTTACAAAACCCTCATAAAAATGTGTGCAATTCAAACCTATGTGAGTATTAATTTCCTCTGTCCATGTGAGTTCTTTCATTCTCTGTGCAGACATGAAGATAAAATACATTTTCCTCCACAATCCTCGGATCAGAATTGATAAAACAAATATTACTAATTGTAAATAGGTTATCAGGTTTTGTTGACAAAACACATGCAAGATGGGAGACAGCTAGCAAGCGTTAGCGCTGACACGATGAATAATGAGACAATGAGTTCAAGGTTTCCTTCACTGAGGATTCTCACTGGGGAAAGTGGACTTCATTTTGCAAATCAAAAAGTTGTGTTTCACATGATGTTTTTTTTGTCAGGTAAAAAACAAACTACACCTAACATATGACAAGAACATTTTGTTTGTTTTAAAGTAATTTCTATGCTAAATTACCTAAATGGTAAGTAAAGTGCAGGTGATGGTAGCATGTTGAAGAAGCACTATAAAGCCACGAGAATCAGTATAATAATATCTCCTTTTAGTATAAAATGATGTTTCTAAACTCACGTTGGCTTTAAAATGAAAAATACAAAAACTAGAAAAATACTTACACAGGATAAAAGCCTACTGTCACACATATAAAATATATATACAACATGCTGATTGAACATTAGCTTGCTAATGTTTATTGTTGTATAAGTTGGATATTGTTTTTCCACACATTAGTGGAAGTTATATGTAGCATATTCTTTTTACACAGAAGACAGTGTTACCCTCTCGTTTTAAGCAGAAAGGAGTTAAAGTATAAGTAGTAGCCTGTTCGCTGGGGAAGCCAGTGGGGGATGAGTCATTTTCACTGCAGGTGAAAATACAACAAGATGCATAATATTGGAAGAATGACTGGAAACACTTTTTCCAGGTAAACAGTCATGTAGCAGCTGTATAGGAATCGGGAATGGATATTGCTAATCAGGGAGGAAAAATATACATAAACGCAAATGTTACACTAATGGCATCCACCCCCCCACCCCTTCATCACACAGGAGAGTAAACAATGCAGTGGATTTTAACAAATAAAGTAAAACGGTTTCCTCTAAAATCAGTGTGTGACTACAACACACAACCGCAGTGTCTAAGAAGTGTTCGCTGGAGTGAGACAGTCTCTGTAAGACTCAGTAGCCTTTGAAATCCTGCACTGGAAAGTAATCACATATAAAAGCTATATTGGTTATTTTTCATAGCTCATCTTTTAGAAATCTTTTTCTATCCCAGAAATGAGAATGGAAAAATTCCTGGTGCAAATTCTCCTTTCCCCCATTGCAACCGATTTTCAAAGAAAGCACACTACTCTGCTGTGCTGCACACCAGGAATACTGTTTTGATCTTTGTTCACCTGTGGACTTAAGCACATTTCACAATTGAAGAGTTGAGTTATATCTCAACGGGGAGTGCTGCTGGTGGATTCGATTGCAGATACCTGCTGAGGCTCATCCCAGTGTTTTATTTCGTGCCCCAGATTGAGTTTCTTGCTGTCATTAAAGCAGCCATTGAGGAGGAAACTGAGTTTCTGCTGTGTGACATGTGTAAAGCTGCACTGCAAAGTTTAGTTTCCATTTGCAGTTTTCTGGATGCAACGTATTGATGTTGCAATGATCATATTTGTACACTATGTCACATTGACCAAAGATCAAATCGCAGCTCACATACAGGAGCAGGAGTTGCAGCACACTTGGTAATAATCTGTAGTTCTGTAGGACATTACTTTAATGATATTGTCTGTCACATAATTACCTTAATGTGCTGCTTTTAAGTATATGTCAGTTATTATTATCATCATCATTATATTATTATTATCATAATTATTATCAAACCACAATATGCGGTTTCTTAAAGGTCAGCAAAAATTCTAAAGAAGCTTCTCTGTGATAGTTATTGATTAAAGAACAATGTTTTTGTGCAGAAATTGCCCTGAAGTTTTGTTGCTGTTGCTTGGCTGACTGTGCTGAAACATGTTTGATTGGCTGCCTACAGGGTCACTCCAGGCTGCTCAGTTTCACAGCCCAATAAACATCAAGCTGGCAAGCTTCCTAAGGATACACTTGCTGGCTTGATTGGCCTTTCTTAACCTTCACTGTTAATTATTTTTTGGCCATCTTTGTTAGACATCTGACTTTTGAGAGTCATAATCATGTTGCTGCACCAGTCATTTTTTATTTTTATTTTTACAGGCCCAAATGACGAATGGCATTTTTAATTAAACATCAGTGCTGTTAATATTCACCTGATGCAACATTTTGTTGTTCTGCACCTGTTAAGGAAATTTACAACTTTATTGGATATAAGAATTATCCTCAATGCTCGATCCAAAGTGACTAATAGAACCATCAGTACTGTTTGCAACTATACCCAATAATTTACATCATATTATATTCAAGAGAAGGCAATGATATCCTGGCTCCAGACACCCAAATTGCCCACATTTCAGTATTGCTCAGCAATTCAAAGATCTGGTGCCTGGCAGTTGAAGAAACAAATGAACCAATGAGAGACGTAGTAGGTCATTGCCAGAGACAGAATCCAAACAATATGACCACAAGTGTGGGTGAAAGTGATAGAGCTATCAAGGATGCTGCAATAGACTAAATAGCAACTCTAAAACCCAGTGCATTTAAGATGATTCTTCACAATATGAAGGGCTTTTTATCTCTGATCTTCCCATGTGTTATAGAAAAAGTTTCAACTTGCTTTCTGTACTTGAGAGAAATGAGTTCAGAGAAATCAGGCTTATGATGAATAAGTTATTATGCAACAGTACATGCTTATAGTTGCTTTTATAAGCAATTATTTTTTTCTATGAGGCAAATTGTGTCACCTGCGAAGTGCAGGAAATTTTGGGCTCGGTCTCATCGTCAGGTCTCTTTTGGATTAGGTCTGCTGTTAAATGATGAAGAGGTATGTTTTTCATTGATCTGATTTGGCTCAGGTCCAAAGTCTTCAATCTGTGAAGGTATGTTGATGGAGGATGGATAAAAGAAGTCGAGAGGCTTGATGTCCGTACACTTTTGAGAGCGCCCTGATGATGAAATAATAAATAGTTAAATGAAGCTCAGTGTATTGCTAATGACATGTTACTTTGATCAGTGAAATAAAAGCAGTTAAATGTTCTCAGGAACCACACATGCAGCTTCTGTTTCTACTGTAAAGGTCCGATAAACAATTCATACTGATTGGTTTGTGCAAAATAACCGTCCTTTCCCAAAATGGCCACTCACAATCACAGGCAAAAAAATAAATAAATAAATAAATTTCTGAAAGGTATTGTCATTGGTCCACAGTGGTTCATCGGGTCCTCTTTGAAGCTGTACTTGCTTTTAATTATTTTGTTTTTTTCCAATTCCCCCAAAGCTGAAAAAGAAAGAGCCAAATCGCACTTCAACAGAGGAGCCAACTCATCTCTCTTCTCCAGGCAGACATTATTACACTCTGTGGAGGAAATCATCCTGAAATCTTCAGCAGGGAAGAGGGATGAACAGGGTATGAAGAAAAGGAGATGAGCAGGGGCTGGTGTCTACAGATTCCTGAAAAACTCTTTGTGCTCAGTCATTATTCTTATAGGCAATAGGTAGAAAAGCCATATCGGCAGCAGTGACAGGAGTGTATATCTTTTAAGAATGCCTGTATGTACAGTATGCATACGTATATACATATATGACTCTTTGTGTGCACGCATCTTTTCACCTGTCTGTGTGCACGCCCGCTTTTGTGTTTGTATGTTTGCTATCAATCATCCCTGTTCTCCACATCTCCAGGTATTTCATTTATATATGTGGCTTGACAGCACAGCCACATCTGCTCCAGCTGGCTTTTGTATTTTGTGTCTGTCTCTTTGAGTAATTCAAAGGATGCAGCCAAGCTCTCCACTTTGTTGACAAGTGACTTGGAGGCCTGTCGTGTCATGTGCTGTGCTGCATGGATTTCCAATGTTAACATTTAATTCTGCTAATGCAGAAGATGAGCATCTGGAACATGTCCGCTGCTCCGCAAGGTGCAGAAACCTGCTTCAAGTTACATTTACGAAAGTTGAAAATTCTACACATAGTGGCTTTAAATTTATCACAATCTGCACAAAGCAGATATTTCCCCCACTTACTCTGTCGCCCGGGGGAGGGTGTGGACATGCATGTGCTACCTCCGTGACACGTGTGAGCAGCAGCAGCTTCCGTTCACCTGCAGCTGATGAACTTCATCATGAGAGCGTGACACATGGGCGGCTCATGAGAAGCTGCAGTCGGACCGCATTTTACTTCTCACTCATATCTGTGTGTGATGGAGCAAGACTCGACAACTTGACAACTGAAATCTCGAGGCTCGCCATTGTCCAACAGGTTTGAGAGGGGGGACGCCACTGACCTTTTCTATTGTTTGTTTATATTCTTGCTGTATGACTGCACAGGGAAATAATAAAAGCAGCACAGAAGTAGGGATGCTGAATGTCTGTTGTGACTGTATGGACAGTCACAGAGACAGATGACAGTTAGATATTGTATATTAATACGATTCGTGGACGTGGGCGGGCATGGTGCAGGTAGAAGTCACGACTACAGTGAAAAGGCACTTAGCCACTTTTTATTTCTTTGTGTGAACAAGTTTTCATGTTGTCAAAACAAACAACAACAAAAAAAAACATGTATGCATATACATATATACTTCTGAAATAAATAAACATAGAATTAATTCCTGGTTTATTGTACCTATCTATAAAATCAACTACTGTATGAATGAAAATATTATACAGCATAGCGTATACCCCCACCCCTCCCACCCCAAACCCAGTTCTTCCCCTTCTTCTGGCAAGAGATTCAACAACTAAAAGAGCTTCAGATCAAGATCTTAAAGTCTTCCCTTTAGCACCATGAGACCATGCAATGAAAAGCTCTAATGTTAGAATATCTAATAGCGGGTACCACCAATGATTTAACGACAAGATGTGTGATGGTTTCCACCGTACAGCCAAGATTTTCTTTGCAGCAGTTAGGCTGGACAGCCAGATTATTTTATCATGGACACATATGGGGACCTGAGAATTGTCATTTAGCAAACAGGATTACATGCCCATACATGAGCTACTGAACAGTCCAAACTATTTTTGTATGACTGCACAAAATATTAAACAGTATCTAAATTGTGACTTATTGTAGGTACCAAAAGCTGCATATGTCTTAACGTCATCCATCCCTGAGTCCTAAACTGAACCTTTCAACAGGAGCTTGTAGGTAAATCTGTCAGTAAGGTGGGTGTCTGTCAAAAAGCACTGCAGCTTCATGAGCAAAAAGTGGAGGTCAGAAAAGGAAAAGACGTTGACGTGTGAGAGACAGCTGAATAAATGTGTTATTGTGTTGATGTGTTCTCATCATCATGGGAGGAGGAAAACGATGTGTTTGTTTGCTTGTAGCTCTTTTGGAAGCTCGGTGTAAGGCCACACCTTACTAACAAACACACTTTGTTTTTTTTCCCTTTTAAATGTAACATCCCGATACAAAATGTTCCCCACTTAGTGTTCACAGAGCGCCTAATTTTGCACAAAAACATTCAAAATAAGAGACAGATATGACCAGCAGTTGGAGCCAGGTTCAAATGATAAAGTGATTGCAGTTTCTGGTTTCTTCTGTTGAACATAGATGTGTTGAGACATGGTGTGAGACTCCAAGAAAATTGTTCAGAAGTCACAAATTTTAAATGGCAAGAGCCAATAGGATCAAAGTTAATGTATAGTGAGCCAAAAATAGAATAAGGGGTCATAATGTGTGTGTTGCGTTTTTATGAACAAAAGCTGTGTAATATGGGAAATATGAAAATTGTGAAATTTATAATACACAGATTCAAACAGAAGAAGCATCAGCTGTCTCAACACCCCTGACAGCTCATTTAAGATCCTGCACACAATGCAGCATTTCTCCCAGCCTGAACTCTCACACTGCGCTCTAGCACACATCTAGCCCTCAGCCTGAGGCCTCTGATCAGCATTTTCTTTGCTCGCTCATGGGTTTGCCCTCAGCTCCAGCCCTACACTTAGTCCACTCTGCAGGGACTCACACCTATAGTATTCACTGCGAACCCTCTGTTTTCATTTTCCTCTGTCTGTTTCCACAAAACAATCTTTACCATTGACCCTTGTCATCACGGGTCAAGCAAAGAGGCAATGGAAGAGGTGTTTGTTTATTTGTCCCCAGACTGCGGAAAATGAATTGTTTTTTTTGTTCTTTACAGTTTTAGAACAGCAGTATATACCCTCTATTTTAGTTTATTTGGACCAAATCACAGCCTTTTCTTCAGAATCTGAAGATCTCACAGATAATATTCAGAAGTATATTTTTCATCTTTCAAAACACAACCTGAGGAGACTGGACCTTGTCAATTATTTTGCTGTTTTAGTTATTGTTTGCAATTTTCTGTGATGAGTCTTTAGGTGTCATGACAACCCTTCGTCATAATGTTCTGTATTGGAAAAGACACTGTGACTAGTGCACACTGAGTTATGACAAACTACTGTATGTAAGTCATCACGTTAATGAACTCTGACACTTTAAAATGTTGGAAGAGACAGTAAGTTTTCTGTATATTTTTGTGCTTAATGACAAAAAAAAAAATATGAATAAAATGTACTTCTACCACAATTGTGACAGTAAGCCACTTGAGAAGGAGATGACACATGGTCTGCCTCGTAAGTGATAAGGACAACTGAAGGTGATTCAGATTTGGACACTGGACATGAGAAGAAAATGCCACTAGATGGGCTCTGTGGTCTGATAACAGGTTCATGGTAAGATCACACAAAAGATTTTGGTTTGCAGTGATGGAGGGGTGCGTCAGCAACACTGAGAGGGGATTGTTTCTGTATTTTCACTCCCAGAATAGACAGCATCATGCTGGGCAGGGGAAGAGTTTTAAGATGCCAATGTATTGTGCAAGATTGTACATTGAGCTTAAATGGAAGTTGCATTAGACATCAATGAGGAAAATTACTGTTTTCCATCTGCCATTCCCTCTCTTATAGGAGTTCACCTCAAGTTAATTCATCAGGCAAGGTATGGATTATATGGATCACAGGAAAAGAGTTTTTGTCGTGTATGTGTGTGCTGGCTTGTAACCAAGCCACCTGTTTGGTGTAGGTGTGTAGGAAGGTTGTTCTTATTTAGTGCTTACAGTATGTAAGGGGGCCTGTGTCACAAAGTCTTGGCACTGTTAGTGGTTGTTTTATCCTGTGGTGCAGCCTTGGTTTATTGCACTGACTTTATAATCCTGTTCTTGTCGCCATCCACTGCAGAAACCCTGAATAAATGAGTGGAGAAACAACAAATGCAGAAGCTTACATACAGTTCATCTGTGACGTCATGTGTGAAAATATTTAAATGCAAGGCCCCATTTACACGTCATTCAAATGCCCTGTATCCACTTAAATCCAGATGTGATTTAACACATTGTTTTCACTTTAGTCACAAATGTGTGTCTCTGATGGCCACAACACAAATCTGACTGCACCTGGGATACATGCAAATCAAGGTCAGCTCTGCTCCAGTCCGCAGACTGTGATCAGAGAAAAAAATCATTCAAATAACAGCTTCATGTGTCTCACATCCAAGTAAATCCAAGTAAATCCAAAAGCAGACTCACAGCAGGGAGAAGGCAGCTTTAATAGTCTTTGAGTCAACAAGCAAACTTGCAGATGGCAACCGGGCATCTGTCCAAGAAGAGCCTCAGCAGAGGTCTAAGAACAAGCACGAATAAACTGAGTATACTACAGGGCGAAAAGGGTAATGAAGAGCAGGTATGCTAACGGGCCTGAGGGGCAGGTGTGCTGTAGAGAGCGAGTGGCGGGAAAAAGTCGGTAAAGGTCCATGAAAATACAGTACATGGGTTAGGGAGCAGTTATAAGCCGGAGGGGAAGAAACATGGTGAATGTTACCATGACAGAGCTAAGGACATTATTGCGGGGTTTCAGTGCATTAACCTCTCTCTCATGCACAAATGCACATTTGGGAGTTCAGTGCTGCACAAACCATAGACACTGACCTGCAAGGGGGGGGGGGGTGCATATGTGATGTACACAAAGAGCAGTACAGGCCTAATTGCTTGACCACTGCAGTGAGGGGTCGAGTGGCTCTTTTATGCTGTGGGGGCATTTTCCTGCCAAGGTTTTCTATAAAGTGAAAAACCAGGTCAATTTCTTATTTGTATCATTTCCATCGATATTCCTTTTACAGGACCCAAAACACACTATGATGAATACATCAGACATACCATTAAAACTTTAATCACTTACTTCACCGCTACTCAGTTATTGATTCCCCGATTTATATTTAAAAAAAATAAATCTAATCTTAGCCTGTGACGAGGGGTTTCCTGTACAGGTATACAGTTCCTCCAATAAATCTCTCCTCCTGCCTATCTTCCCCATCTTTCATAATTGTATCTTATATGTATCTTTCAGACGTTTTGATCCCTCCAAAGGTCCAAAGCCCTTCATCCACCAGGAGCTGCAGTTCCCTCTCCAGAGCAGTGTTGAAGTTTTTACAGTCTGTTCTGTGTTGACTCTTCATAATGCAAATCAAGCAGCCTGGAGGAGAAGATGAAAATCCCAAAGACTTTTTTGTTTGGTGGACTTTGGAACACGCTAATGATCACTCAACTCAGCTCAACTTGATCCAGAGAGCTTGACAGAACACACAGAGGGAAATAAAAGACAAAAGAAGGAAACAAACACAATAGAAGAGAAGAAAATCAGAGGCATGATAATATTAACGGTAAAGGCACATGGTCACACAAAGCACATATCGACAACATGGACCTACAGAGAGGTTAAGTTATGCACGAAAAGCTATGGGAAAAATGTGTTTTAAGATGACTCTTGAAAATCTCAACAGCGGGTGGAAAATAGGGTGTTGGGAGGAAGAATGCTCCAGAAAATTAGGGCAGCGATGGCGAAGGCCCGGTCCCCAGAACTCTGAGTCACAAACCAGAACAGTGGTTTTACACAGATGGTTTCATTCTGAAAAGTTAGAATAATAATACAAGGCTATTATTCACATTTGAAGATGAATGACTATTAATTACTTTAGCTGTGCTGTACCAGCTTGTGCAGGCAGCTGTTCAGTTCCCAGTATGGCCAGTTTGAGCCCCTCATACGTACCAGTCTTTGCAGCTTTTGCCAGAATACCTTTATTGCTGTTGATTGGTATTCTTGCCATATAAGAGAGGGTGTATTAACCCTAACCCCAACTATTTAGACACTAACCTGAAATGAAGAATGAAAGTGTTTAGGATGTAGGAGCACTCAAAGTGTGGGAGACAGGTGGAAAGTTGGACAGAGAGAAAATGGATCAATTCACATTTAGAACTTTCCTTACATTTACTATTTAGAAATGTGTTTTTATGCAAGCCACACACACACACTATGTATTTATACTGCTTATAGCAAAAGGTAGCAAACCCATTTAGAATGCTCACTCTATGGCTATCAACTCTGAACTAAGTCTGAGCCAGCTAATTGAGACTAGATAAGTCCACACAAGGCAGCCAAATTGCTTATTAACTCCTACATTTGTTTCCAGCCAAATGACTGAAATGAGTCATAGTGCAGCCTTATCTATCAGCCCCACAGGAAGGTACGCTTCAGTGTGTAACTATCAAACAGAAAATGCTGGTAGGAGGTCCTAAAGTTCAGAAAGAAGACTGGCCCCTGGATGATGTACTGTACTTGAGTGGGAGTAGTGTGCTTTGTTTGTTTGTGTGTGTGTGTGTGTGTGTGTGTGTGTGTGTGTGTGTGTGTGTGTGTGTGTGTGTATGTGTACTCGGTAATGAGTCTGTGTGAGCCTAGCAGGTGAGCAGATGAAACACTGAGCATCTCAAGCTGCTCCACTCTCCATACTCTCTTCTAAATGAGCCCTTGCTGACATGTTTGTCAATAGTATGATACCTTGCCAACAGTAACTACTATCCGAACTAATGACTCATGCAGCCATTAATACCTGATCAATGCAGTTTCTCTTTACCATTGCAAAGAAAGAGGGAATGAAACCCTCAAGGAGCCTGTAGAAAGAAAGGAGGAAGTGTCTGTCCTTCACCTTGGCCGCTGCAGCCTTCTCACCTCTGGTCTCTTTCCCCTTGTAACCCCCGGGGGAGGAAGGGGTCATAGGTGCCGTTCTGTCTCAGGGCACTCACTTAAACTTCATTATGCAGATTTCCTCCATATTATGATTTGAATTCCTCATCCTCCATCACCCTGCTGAGTCTGGAGCCGAATCATTAATGGTCGGGGAAAAAACAGTGATGTCAGGGTCATCAGTATGTGTTACGACCCCAGGCAGGTCGAGGGGAAAGGGGAGTGACACAGAATCATATTGTTCGAGTTTTCATCTTGGGTGCATCTATGTCCAGAACCGCTTTAGACGCTGTAGGTGTTGTGTGCTCGTTACAATCAGTGTCACTTAGAACTAGGGAATCTATCACTGGCCAGAACAGATGCCAACACTGCGTCACTCAAGTCTGGTTCTTCCTCGAAAACGATGAGTAAGAAAACTAACAGAAGTTCCAGAGCCAAACACTGAAGCGGATGAACTGTCTCAAACCTCTTCTCTATCACTTCAAGAACAGGCCTCATTTTTTCCTCCAGCAATGCCATGTCCCATAATGAAGTCCAAACCCTTTATGACAAATTTTGACTTAGATGATGCAAAGGAGCTGGAACATAGTCCTGGCATGACAGGAGGACTTTTCACTCAAGGGCAAAACATCTGACAAGATCAAACACTGCATTAAGTGTCAAATTTTGACTTTGACTTTTTGAGGCACCAACACAGTGTTGCTCACACCAAAGGAACCTGGGTTTATAGAAGATGTGGGCACTTTAGGAGTGGGCCCATTGCTTGAAAAAAATGTATGTATATATTTTTTCAAAGAGTGAGGAAAGATGTTTCTAGGGCCGATGTGCCTCATGTGATGCTCCAGTACCCCCAAAATTACAGCCCATTGTTGTTCCTGGGGGGCGTGTCTTAGTCAACATTGTTTGCCATTGCTTCATCCCATCTTTGATTTGAGCATTGCTTATGTGGCACTGTACATTAGTTACTCCATGTCAGGGGCAGAGTGGGAATAAAAAAAAGGGACTGGCCAAATAACACCTATCTGGAGAAACACCATCGCATACAACCAACAAGAATCATGTGTAAACCAAGGTTAAATTAACTATGATGAAATAAACAAATTCAAAAAATATATTTATATAATTATAATATCATAGTCTAATTACCATTTATATAAATTAATTTACAGATTCCACAATGGTTTTATTATTATTTTCATTTTTATTTATTCTATACTGCAGTTTATGAAGACCTTTTCATTGTACAGGCCACAATTACAACAACAAACTAGCTACAGTCTCAAAAATGACTTTATAACACACTGCACACAAACAAGCATCAAGACAAACTGAGAGTTAATAAATAAAGTAGCTACTGCTCAGTTTGCATTGTACTAAATTAGATTTCTATTTTTCACTTTCCACTCTCTATAACTGGAAGTTAGTATGCTATAGAGTATGACATTAGAATTCAAACTGGACATAACAGCAGTAAATAAAGCACCAGACATATTTTCATTTTAGTGACTTTTTTTTCCTTCATTGTTTTTTTCTGTATTCAAATTCTGAAGGTCTGGTGTGGCCTGCTCGACTGGGCAGATCACCAAAACACAGCTCTCTCTCCTTTCTCTCTCTCTGTTTCTTTGTCTTGTTCTAATTTGTTATTTTTTTTTCACATTGAGCCCACCGGCCCAATTCATGTAGCGGCCTACTAAGAGAAGTCCAGGCTCTCAAGACAAGAGGTTTTTATATTCCCTCCGTGTTATTTTTTTTTAGAGCAGCCTGGTTGCTACAGTGACTCAGTATCGGAAAGTGACCGGACAGTCTGACTGGGCAAAGTACAACAAAGGAAGTCATAGAAATAGAGGAAGATCCAGAGGGTTGCTTTCCACCGCTGGAAACAGGTCTTGGTGAGTAAAGGAATGAAGTTTGATGCTGAACTCACAATGTGTCTTCTGGACTAGTAAACAACTGAGTAAACAACTGTTAATGCTACCGTTGGCTATGTAGCAATAGAAAACCTTCAAATAGCTCCTGTAATGCTACCAAACTAATTGGTAGCATATTCATACTGATGTTACAGCTCACTTAGTTTACATTAGCATCCCTATTTATCCTTTAAATAGCTAAGCACAAATCAGCAGTATTTGTACTTGGCTGTTTAGCTGAGGAGGATTTGGAGCTGTGAGAGCTAGTTGGTATTATGTCCTTCAGGGGCATGACAGCGTGAGGTAAATGCTGAAAGCTTCTCATGTTTGATCGTTTTGACAACTCTGAAAGTAATTTAACCAATGACCATAATGTACAATTCCCATTAAGAATATCTTATTTGGTTCGCTGCACAATGAATATATGAATATGTAACTATTAGAGCAGTAGAATCATTTACATGCTTTTACATAATTAGGGCAGAGTATGATTGTGCTATATTGTAATTACGCGGATTTTCTTATTCTGAGTGGGCTGGTAGGAAGGTGTGGGAGGGATCTGTGAACAGCAAAGGCTTCTTTTTTTATTGCTTTACAATTGGAAATAATGCTGTCATGCCAGTCGGAGGCTTTCACATTAGGCCAATTCGAAGGGTATTGAAAAAACATTAGTAACACTTGCACGACTAGCAGCATGAATTGTGTCGATTTGTATGGAAAATTGAATATCTGCACATATCTCCGCATTTCAGCTTCATGTAGAAGAGGAGTAGGTGGTGGGAAAGAGGCACAGACGAGTGAGTGAGACTAAAGGTGAGGGGGGCAGAGGGCAATTAAAGAGGATTATCATCATCAGTGGGACATAGTGGGCCTCTACCATAACAACAGCCTCTTGTAAGAACAGATTTATTAAGTACGAGTGACTTAAGAGAACTTGATGGATTCACCAAATTTCTCATACGAGCAAAATTCAAGAGTGTCGACCAGACTTGTTGTGAGAGTCAATCTCTAGTGCACTCGACTCGAACATACTGTATCTGTGACTGTCACGTACCCTAAACTGCTGTGCTTTAACGTGACTTTTTTAAAGCATCTAACTTCTCTGTCACAGTACAGCACCTCGACGACAAGGCGTTAGCAGCTTCATATTTTTTTCTGAATGTTTTGGGAAGTAGTGTAGCAGGAGGACAATTCGGATTTTCCAGGGTGTATTTTTTTGTGTTCATTAGTCATTAAAAACAATATTGGGGAAACAATGGATGGTTTGCAATCATCCATTTCTTTGTGTTTTGAGCATTGTACAAAATTAACCATATGGGCCATATGGGCGCCCTAATACAACTACTGACAAAGTTAAGTTTATGTTTTGTGTCTGCTTGTTTCCAAAAGGAAGAGTTTGAAACTCAGAGGTATGAAATCCCTCTCATTAGTCTTTGGTGAAAATGAATGAAACTTGATCATAAATAGAACAGATCCATCCAGTAGCTTTGTGGTGCCAGTTTGGTCTTTCCGAGTCCAGACGATCCAACATTCATGCCCAGATAGCAATTGACCAGGTGTATGTCCTGATTAAGAGAGATTTAGGATAAGAATATGACATTTTCTTATATGAGGAATGTACAGAATAAACATACATTTTCATTTGCCTCTATTTTAAGCCTCAGTGGTTAGATTTAATATTTGTGCAGAACCTCTGCCACTCTGCCTTTGCAAAGAGCCATCACTCACACTTTGCTGAGTCTCCTCCAGGGTCCACTGAAATCCCAAATGTTTAACCAACAAAGGTTAAAGAGCCTCAAATGTGGATTTAATATCAGCCATGACAGGCCTTATTTCCCAAGGGAACACTCCACTTGTAAAACTCCTGTTTAATATGTGGACCTGACCCCACTTCTTACATGAGTAGAGGTTGCTCAGATCAGATTTGATTTCATCCTCATCATATGAAGAAGATCCTTGGTTAAAGTGGGTGACATTATCTCATGTGCTTTACTGGCATTTGCAGCAAAAAAAACCCCACAATTTCCCATTTTCTACACTTGCTTTGGAGACTGCAGAGTGTTGACTTGAGTCTCTCTAATCACAAATCAAATGTGGATGTCAATATTCAGGAACAATTTAACAGACGCTGTTGCATTATCCGCAGTTTGCTTCAAAAACAAGAATCTGGTGCTTTCGAATGTTTGATCTCAGCTTCAGAGATCTTTTCAGCATGAAGTGTGTGTGCAGTTGCTGTGATGTGCAATATTGTGTAGTTGTGTCACTGCTCTGCCTTTTAATTTATACATCTGCATGTTGCTTCATATTTCACGGTGTGCTGTGTTGTTGTGTAATGGTTTTTTTTCCACTCGCTGCCGTTGACTCATTGATCACATTTCGTGTCCCCAGCTCTCCCTCTTTCATTTGCTAATAGTAGGATCATACAACACAGTACTTTTTTGTCTTGAGGTGGTCGCTGTGTCAGATTAGATAATGAAGTCATGAATTCTTGCCGTGACTTGGCTGAGAAACATTGTAGATTATCTTGGACCCCGACCAATTATAGTTGGCTGCCTTTCATGTACATAGGTGATTGGTAAGGTGCCAAGGGACTGACTCAGCCCTGATGAATGTCTACGCATAAAGACGCAGCTTTATGAGTGAAAGTGAACCAGGAATAATCCATAGGTGAAGGTGGGTTCTGTCTTTTTCCATCCCAGCGTGGGTAAAAAATGTTGCACTATGTGACTGCACTGTCACTATTGTGGTATTTCTGTATAACGCTCTCGATCTGAGAGTGACAGCCAAGCGGTTATGAGTTCTTGGAAATGAAATACAACATCATTCCTCTTTTGCTTTGTCATGTTTACACTTGAGTATGAAGAACACTCTGTGCGCTCTAGTTGACAAACCAAAAAATTTAGATTTATTTATTTATCAGTATGACATTAGGTGTCCCAGATGCTGTACCAGCTGTCTACCACTACATAGGATTAAAAAAAAAAAAGGAAAAAAAAAGCAATTGTTGTGCCTGACACTCATTCATCACATTTTCCTTCCCAGCAGCCCATGTTGGTTTGGGTTGGCCGATATTGGGTTGATATTGGCCAATCTGCTCTTGGCATAAGTAAAACTTTATAAAAACTCTATACAACTTTATGAAAAACGCTCTCATTCTGCACATAATGATTGTTTTGTACTATGAAAAAAGTAAAACTCTGCTTGCTTTTTCTGGTTTGTCTACATATGTTCCCCGTAATGCACCATTAGTCACTGTCTTATTCTTTTACCATTTTTCTTTGACTTTCACACTTCCAACTTGTAACTTCCACACTTGGCAATTATCTTCTGGCCAGCTACAACCGCCTGGGAATCTTCTGGCATGCTCCGGGCCTGGCAGTTGGCCTTTGATAAGTGTGTGGGTCGAATAGAGAAATAATTATCGCATTAGCTTTCACTGTACACCCTGACTGCACTGACTGCATGGGGACACTTAAGCGACACTCGGTGAGAGTGGAGTTTGTATCTGAGCCAAAGAGAGAGAGAGGGTGTTAAAAAGGAGCAGGATGGGGTCTTCAGAGGAAAGGCTGACAAATGTAATCCGATCATGACGAGATACCTGGGACCAGGTGGTGGGATGTGGGCGGGTGCGTGGCGTTGGATCTTAGCCAGGGCCTGGATATGTGTCAGGCAAACTGTTTCACACTGTGCACAATATTTAGTGAGAAACAAATATGATGGACTTCTGCCTGTAGTGTCTCACACCCTCCACACATCCCCCACAGGAGCAAGAACCCAGAAGCCTTTTACTTAAAAAGTGTCAGATATTTGTTTTAAGATCAAAGCATAAAGTCTGCACGATTCTTTCTTGAAATTGTTTGTAGAATCTTTTTTTAGGATCCCAATTGTTGGCCATGGTTTCAGGTAATCTTTTATATGAAAGAAGACACCTGGTAGAGCGCGTACTATAAAGGCTCAGACCGAACCACAGCAGCCCGGGTTTGTGTCCGACCTGTGGCTCTTTGCTGCGAGTCTCCTGTCTCTCTTACACTGTGGCTATCAAAATTAAAAGGCAAAAACCACCTAAAAAAATAAATTGAAAGAAATAAAAAAAGAAAACATGCAGGTCTAACTCAGGTGCTTTAATCTTGCTGATTGACTCACAAAACGAGTTTTACAAGTTTTACTTTATTCAGAAATGTATTCACCTTTAATTTCTGTCTGTGAACTAATAGCTGGTATTTAATTAAAAGCTGTTTTACCTCAGTAGTTATTATATTTGTGACAAACAACTTTTCATACAAGTTATAGAGCAAGTTTTCTCCTCTCTGCACATAGCATGCAGCTGGTAAACTGGTCCTCCATAAGAAACTGGTACACTGATGCACTTTAATGTAATGGAAATGCAAAACCTTAATAAAGTTTATCAGCGTATGTGAAAGTATGTCGGGCAGGTGCTAATTAACTACCGGGTCATTTTTAGGACTGTTGTGGAAATCATCCGACCCCCTCTAAGCAATCAAAGATATACTATAATCACATTTCACACAAATACACTTTACTCATTATACCATATTGCTGACAGAGATATACTCAAGTGTACATTTTATTTGTGGTTTAAGTGTCTCATTAAGTCCCATGTCCACACATCTGGACAATAAGTTGATGAATAAAATGTTATATCCTGAAGAAATTACAACACTGAAAGCCATCAGAAAAAAAAACCAAACAAACAAAAAAAAGTACACAATAAATCTTCCACTGAAGAGTCCACACTGTATTAGGCTGCTGGGTATAAATCTAATTTATTGGTTGAAATACCCAAGGTGGAAAGCTAATATTTGCAATCTCTCATTTGGCAGTGACATTATCAAAATATATAAATAAGCAGGTTTAATTCTTATTGTGTGAAGCTTTTCCTCTTGTATGTCTCCTCATGAGACTTTAATGGAACTCTTTTGTCTTCCTCAAATAGGATCTAATAAGTGGCTTATCATTTGCATGTCTTGTGTAATTGTTTTTTTGATATTTTAAGTGATGTCAAAGCCCTTTAACACTGTAATTATGGCAAAGAACTAAAGAAATAGCTGACTTTTTGTCTTCTTCTTTCCTCTTTTTCTGTGTTGAGCGGTCAGGAAAGACCAAAAGTCAAACTGAAATGGAGGTGCGTAGATAATAAAATCATCAGATGTCATGGCAGGGCACAGGATATGCGTACCATGTATTTATTCACACCTCATAATTAGCTTGCTGGTTGGAGTTTATTGTTGTTTAACAAAAAAACGATTGTAATTGCTCAGTGACTGTAACAAGGCACAGTGGGCCTGTCAAAAAATTTCTCCACATTGAAGCAGCGAGTGTGGGGCTTGGTATTTAAAGAGGTTGGAGAGTGATATATTTTTTTTCTTTAATTAGCTTTTCCAAAACCTTTTTCAAACAGTGCTACATACCTCAGTTCTACTGTAACATCTCAGACAGGTAGCTACCAAACCCACATGGCTGTGTGCACTGTTTGCACCGCTCTGCTGCTTTGCAGTCCAGCGCATGATGGACAGATGTGACATCTCTAGCCGTTTTATGGGAGATCCTCACCTGGAACCGTTCTGTTTCTGTTACTGTTCTCTTTATCATTATGTCTGTATTTATTCATAGTAGCAGTGAGACAACAGTTCCATAATGAAGCCACACAGAAAAACAATATTACCTGCTATCACTTGGATCCATCATACCGTAAATAAAAACACGAAAGCTTGCTTTTGTCTACCTCTGAAATCAAGGAACAATTAATAAGAATTTGAGCTGTAAGTCTGCCAGTGTTAACACTGTAAACTGCATATACACATTGTGTTAGAATGGAAAGCTTGACAAGTGTAGCAACAGTAATTAAGGGTGGCGGAGCTCAGCAAACAGCCAAGTGACAAAATAATTTGGTATCAAAAACATGGAACTACTGCAGAACATGGAATATGTTTCCTCTTCATTCCAGTGGTTGATATGGACCATTCGAGATCATCACAGACCAAATGTAAATTTTTATTAAAATATCTACAGTACTCCGAAAACTTTCAAGCTCATGCATCTTCTTCTCGACTATACAAAAACAAAACATGATGAATGACACATTTAACACTGAAACAATTATACTTAATTCTGTAAACTTTGTCCTCCACACTGTCCATCCACTTTAAAGACTAAAACTCATGGCCACAGAACTTTTCTAGAAACCACAATGCTCTGGTTCCCCCATTTCTCTCAAGCTGTCCAGAGAGCTATCACACCCCCGAGGAACACTGAACTGTGCCAACACAGGTTAAAACCCTGCAGACAGCAGCTGCAAACAAAACTGAACCACAGTAAGGCTGCGAACCACGGAGGGAGATGTTGGAGGAGGTGGTAACAAGCTCCTTTATTTTGTATCGTGCATTCAACTGAACCGTGGCTGAACAAGAAGCTCAGAGCGAAAACAACTTTCCTTTCAAGTTCAAGGTGGGTGCCAAGAGATCTCCCATGGCATTCTGAACATGTTTTCAGGCAAAATGAGGCACAACGGCAGATTTAGTAGTGAGCAGAGAGCAACACAAAACAAGAATCAATCTGGATTTTGAGACGGAACGAGGCTGAATGATTAGGTATTCAGTTGAAGAAGAAAAAAAAAACAAAACAGAATAACTCATGGGTGAATTGCATCAATGCTCTAAGCCCTCAATAAGCACAACAATAAAATGTGAATGAAAAGGGGATTACTACTTACTAGTTTTCCAAATTCTCTTATCAGAAGGCAACACTTGTTAAACTACTCATTTTAATTAATTTTATGGAAACTGGGGGGAAACTAACAAATCCAGTTTGGATATGCAACTTCAACCCTACCTTTTGTAATATTAATCATATATGTGATCACGCTTTTTGTTTTACGGGCTGACAAGTGTTCAGATCACAGTATAACACTCAGAAATACTGAGGCCATATTTCCACCTTATTCCTCTCAAGTGTCAGAGAGAAGGAGTCTAAAAAAGAAGGGGGCCCTTCTTGATTTGCTGAAATGTGTTACTGTCTCAGAGAGTTCAAAGCCTTGGAAGCTATTAATCCATCACAGGCTTGGCTCCCTGGCCTCTCTGCTCTGACCTTGGGCCATAAACAGCATTACTGATGTATTACAGGAGCAGAGTCTGAATAATTACACGGAGGAGTTGAGGGAATTTGACGCGCAGCACGAAAGGCTGGATGCTGCCAGCACGGACGGGTATAAACGCTGTATGTCATTTGAATCCAGATACCCACAAATCTGATTCTGAGTGGGGTAAAAAAATATATATCTATCAGAGTGTGGGTGGTTAGAAAGAGCCAACTGCAAAAACTGATGACCATAGATATTACATTGCAAAAGGAAAACACCCCATGAATATGTTGTGTTTATAACTGCTTTTTTTTGAAAGATTGCACATTATCATCGCAACTGACCAGCAAGACATTAAGTTTTGTGTCTCTGTGTGATTCTCTTCTTAAAGCTGAACTGAATTTTAAATATAATGAAACTACAGCTAATGTGCATATTTTTAGAAACTGTGTCTCCGGCCTCTGATTGGACATTTCCCATGATGGCAACGGATGACACCTGAGAGCTGGCATTCAGGAGTTAATACTAATGATCACTTTATTTATATAGCAATTTTAGAAAAATAGTTACAAAGTGCTTTACAGTAAAAACAACTTTAGTAACAACTCAAATTGTTGGACCCATTATTAGCAGTGAGCAGACTCGGAGTCAGGTAACTAGCGAAGGGCAGTGAGGATTGATGTGATATGGTCGCCTGGTAGCTGCGTTTCGTGTTAGTTATAATCTTTTGATGTTCTACCTGCTGATACCAGAATAAAGAGCATGGTAATAGTCGAGTCTGGAGGAGATAAAACAGCATGGACAAGCAGGACTGCACAACTTTTAGTCACCAGACTGTCAAAGGACAACTGAGTTGAAACTAACACCAAGGCCACAGGTGTGTTTTTTAACCCTAGTAGATAAGACACCCAGACTAGACGAGAGATGGTGGATGCTGCTAGTGCTGGGGCCAGAAGGTGTAATTATAACCATTTCTGATTTGGATTCCTTCAACTGCAGGAAATTTTTGGACATCCAATTTCTAATTTCAGTAAAGCAGAGCATTATAAATGACACATCACTGGTAACAGGCTTTATTGGGACACAGTTGCGTATCCGCTTTGCAGCAATGAAACTCCAATGAAACCAGGGGTAGAATTAGAAATAAAAGGGGACCCACAATTGATCCTTGCGGGACATCAGAGAAGAGAGAGTCATGAAAGGAGGGGGCATGTCCAAGAATAACAGAGAATGATCTGTCATAGAGATATTAGATGAAGTAGTCCTGAGCCACATCACTGATGCCAGCAGACAGCTGGGCTGTGGTTCACTGTGTCAAAGGCTGAGCTGAGGTCATGGTAAAGGTCTGCATACAGCATTTAGCAACAGGAGACAGATTAGCAAGCTAGGCCATGACAAATGACCACTCTCTCACTTTTAATGCCTGCCAAAAAATGCGCCAATGAAATTACAGACACCAAGAATTCATCATCCATGCAGAGTGTGATGAAATTAAGTTACTCGTGAGACATACATTTTTTCAGTTTGACTTTAAAAAAAAAAAAAAAGGACAAAATACATGCTTTTTCAAAAAAAAAGCAAAAAAAAAAAAAAAGAGAGCCAAGCACAGCCTAATTGTTATGCAATGAAAATCCCTTTAAATAAATACAGTTAACTATTAACAACATGTTCAGGTTACAAAGCAAGTGTGCAATATTCTTTTTGTTGTCCAATTATTTGATAAAAATCATTCAAATTATGTTCAAATTTCTTGGGTGTAGGGACATAACGGTACAATTTGACATGGCTGTGCACAACTAATACTATTTTCATTCCTTTGTCATCTCGATCAGCACACAACATGCGTGTGTGCTGGTGAGCAAGGAAATGTTCAAGTGGAGCATTTCTGCATACATATTGATGTGACCTTCTTACTCACATACGGAGCGAAGGTGCAGGAGCAGAATCTATTGTGGCTACAGTTCAATCTGCCTGATGGTGAAATTAAACTGTATTCTTCAGCTCCACCTGGGCCAGCCTGCCTCTCTACAGCTGTGCCTCCATGTCTGAACAAATGAACCAAACAAACTCATCTTGACTTATATATTTATTTATGGTTATCAGTGCCCACTTCTCTGACATCTGCTCCAATGTGTTAAACAACTTCAGATCAAAAGAGGCAGAAAAAAATATTGAAAATTCAGTTATTATAGCATTTTTTTTATGCTATACAACCTTACATGCAGAGGCTTTGATATTCTTGGTATGTCATGGTATAATGTTGTTCTGACCTACCAAAATTGATTTTAAAAACTCTCAATTTGTATGAATTTTGCTATTAAACCTTTACTGGCACACAATTTGAGCCAGATCTAACATCAAAATGCGTCTGCTAACATTGGTATAAGCCATTAAATGGGCTTATATGGCTGACTGAGGTC
Organism: Seriola lalandi dorsalis; assembly: GCF_002814215.2. Taxonomy (NCBI): domain Eukaryota; kingdom Metazoa; phylum Chordata; class Actinopteri; order Carangiformes; family Carangidae; genus Seriola; species Seriola lalandi. The sequence goes on from NW_019525437.1 coordinate 7,472,664, forward strand.
TAAATCTTACAGTAACTTTATCTGGTAATGATCAAATTCATGCATTCCTGCCTCCACATGTTAAACATGTACTGTGACCCCAAGACACATATTGTAAACTTAATAAACTTAAAGATTGAAATCTAATCTGGCAAAAAAGTCAAATGAATAAAATAAGAAATATCACCAATCAGCCTCAAAAAGATATTAACCTATTTCTCTTTTCTAGAAAGCTTACACTTTGTTTTCTGAGCTGCAGTGAATATTCACATTAAACTGTCCTTGGACTTATGATAGCCTCGAGGAGCACTGAACTGTGCCAGCTCAGGTTAAAACCCTCGAGACAGGAGCTGAAAACAACAAATCACACCACAGCAAGGCCACGATCCGCAGTGGGAGAGGGTGCAGGCGGATGTAACAAGCATGTGATATTTTTATCGGGCTAATTAATAATAATTATTATTATAATTATTATCATTATTAATTATCCTGACAACATTTTTTTATTTGTGAAAAAAAAACCCAAAAATTGGTGCAGATTATGCGTCACTTTCTGCTTGTCACAGCATTATTCTTAAATTACCACTAGGTGGCACCAAACTAGAGAATTTTTAAACCCTCCACATTGTAGCGTTATACTTTATATGTTACCTTCCTGTATATATTTATGATTGTCAGCCCCCTCAGGGTATTCTGAAGAAAAAGACCTGTTGCTCTAATAATAAAACTACCACATATTTTAAATTCAAATTCATGAAAAAACATGTTTTTTCTATATTTTCTAGATATGTCCTCTGGTGCCATAGCCAGCAGAAGAATTGGCCAAACTTGTCTACAAAAAAAACAGGGGCCATGTTCACAGGTGATTTATATTTAGTTTTCAAGCTGCGAGATACACAACAGGACAGATGTTCAATGTCAAAAAGAGGGGTTTACAGGCATTAAAAGGGATGTTGAAGGTGTAGGTCAGTAGGCAGGGGTAAGTGCAAAAGAGGAGGACTTTATTAACCCCGCAAAACATAATAACCTAAGCTGAATCAACAAGGAAACCCACAAACAAAGGCTGCTACAGCCTCATGGCAAGCTGCTGTTATCACTCCCTTGTGACCAGTGAATGGCATTTTATCTAACTGGAACCTACCACCTGATCAGGTGAGTACAGGGTGAGCTAAACAGGAATCATGCATCATAATCATAGTAAAGAATAAACAAAATGTTGATGTAAGATTTCTAAGTTACTGCTGATGTCACTATTTGCCTTCGGGCAAACACATACATATCGATAAGTGCCCCAGATTTAACAGAATGCCATTTACTGCAGAACTGTTTTACCTATCCTCTTACATCTTACCCGTGCAGAGCCCTTCACCGCTAAGAAGACATAACGATGCAAACCTGTTTCCACTCTCTGTGATGGAGCAGCTGATCCCCACCAACATCACACACAACAGGGTGGACCCATTTCAACAGATTATACCCTGTGATACGACAATAAAACAAACCAACAACCCAATTTGAAAGAACTGAGAGCTGAAATGAATAATTAAACAAAAAAAAAAAAAAACACTGTTAATGCAAGAGAACAGGGCCTAGTAAAAAGGGAAGAGAGCAATCTAAGGCAAAGAAAACTTAAAGAAAGAAAGGGAAGGAGAAAAATGCTCACAGAGGAAGTGATTTTACCTCAGGATGTGGTAGAGCAGGTTGGCCGTCGATCCCTGGGTTGGCGGCCCGATCCTCGGCTAACACCGAACCCGGGGGGGTTGCATGAGGAAGGGCACCTGGTGTAAAACCTTTGCCAAATATGCTGATGGTGATCAGCTGTGGTGACTCGCTGTGGTGACCCATCACAGGAGCAGCTGCGAGACGACAACAGCAGCATCTCCTATCGTTTACATTCACGTAGAGCTGAACAAGCTAAAGTTGAGGTGAGATTACTTTTTGACAACCAATACAGTTCAGTTTAGGTCAAGGGGTGTGAAAAATTCAATGCGCATGAAGGACATCTGTGTTGAATGCCACATTACACTGCTGCCAAAACACAACAGCTTGTGTAAAGCAGTTGCTACTGAATGTGAGGAGACCGTTGGGCAGAGAAAACAGCTTTTCAGAGAGGAGCTGAGGTTTCTGTTGCTGCTGAATGAAGCTAAGTGAGAGTTCAATCAGGCAGATTTCTATCTTTATGCCTGTTTTCCTATATTTCGCACAGCCTCACCCCCCTTTCATATGATGACATCGCGATGGGGTGTAATTGCCAAAGCCTGTCACATCTCTCACTTTTCCCCTCTTGTTTTGCACACTGCAAGTTTATTCATTGACTCAGAATGAAGTTTCTCCTGATTGAACTGTAGTTAGTTAGCTTGTGTTTAGCCTTGTTATCACTTACAATTATCTTCCCTTAAAATCAGTCAAAAAGATGAAGTACATAAGTTCTGGAAGAAAAAAAAAGTTTGCGTGAACTGTAAAAAAAAAAAAAAAATTAATTAATTTTTAAAAAAGTGAAGTCATTCACACTATCAGCTTATTTGTTGTCACAATTTCCAGTCTCCTGCTGATAAGCAAATGTGTTGTTCAGGGTTACAAGGTTGTTGTTCACTCTTTGTCAACTAAACGTGTCCTTGCCTGCTGGAGTTTTGAGATGAGCAGCTGTTAACATCCTTCAGACTTTATAACAGTTTTGAAACACATGCCAAGGTAAACCTATTTGACCTCTTGCATGTTTCCCAAGTTTAAAAGCAGCCAAGCGGCTTTCATACTGCACGTTGTTACAAAACATCTAGTTCCCATCATCCATCACGACACTTGGACGCTGAAGAAGTGGAGGTCCTGCTGACATCCTGAGAGATGAACGGAAGCAGTGAGTGATCTGAGGGATGAACTCCGACTGTTTTCACAGAGAATATCAATAAAACATGAGGTGTTTAGAGACTTTGTGTCCGCCACACCGCTTTTATTTATGGAGCTTCTTCTGCATAATCCTGCTGAAGATGTAATCAGCAGAGCAGCAAAGCCCAGTGATCTATGTCTGTACTCTTATCGGATCACTGGAGGGTTGAACGCTGGCCGGGTGGAGGCGAGATGTAGCACTGTTCCTAATTAATAGTCTACATTGTGTAGATGTTGCTGTGTCAAAAACCAGCCACTGCTTCTAACCTCAGCCCTTCACCTTCTTCCACACACACACACACAAATCTGCTATGGCGATAAGAGACAAAGGTGATGCTGAAAAATGTCTGAGAGGAATCAATATATTATCTAAAGCTGAGGCCTCAAGGTGGCTTGGTGGTGATAATTGATATGAATCAAGAGGAATATTAAAACTTCTTGTTGAGGCAGGCAAGGAGGAGACCACAAAAGTGCCCTCCTGATGTAACTTCGCATTGTTACTTCTCATTCGCAAATTATAAAAAAGGTATCAATAGGCAAAAATAAACTCTGAACCCACGTTGGTGACACACAATGACTGTGCTGAATTTTTGGCCTTGGGAAACAGCTGATGAGTCTTAGGAACTGGACACAACGCAGTGAACAGTTACAACAAAAAGGCAAAATGGGATCCCTGGAAAACCAAGGCACACCGCTCGGTTGTGGCCGTCAAAGTAAAAGGTAGAAATGCTGCGAAGCAAACTGGATGAGAGACGTTTTTCGTAACGTATTGGTAAATTGTGTCTTTAATGTGACACACAAATACATACGTTCATTTCTAAGCAACAGCCGCAGGCATTATGTTTTCAGATTGTCCGTCCATCCGTCTGTCCCATTCTTGATAAAATATCTCTGATAAAATATCTCAAACATCAAAAGGTTAAGGTCAGTGTGACCACACAAAACACTTTTTCGTCATAACTTAAGATTTCACACAACAATTATGACAAAATTTCACACATATTTTATATGATTCTGGATAAACAGGGAGGCATACAACCACAAGAAGGTAAACCTAGGTTAAAGAAGGCTCAGGAATTTCTTAAAAAAGCGGGGCCCTGTAGTTCTTAGCAAATGTTGCTCAAACAGGAACAAATAGTCCATTGATTGGTGACTATTTACAGTTGTGGAAGAATACAGGTTGATGCTTTACTCAGTATTTAACAGCAGGGCAGTGTATGTGGGATTGACCCAAAATAAAATACAGTGTCTGTGTCCATAGTAATGTGTCAAACATTGCAACACTGTGGCTCAGTGGTGTGTTTTTAATAGGTTTTGGAAAGCAATAGAGATCTATGCTCAGAGAAATATACCAGATTTTAGACAGACAACACTTGTTCATCATTGTTAGGTTTTCTTCTTTTCATGTTCTTGTCGACAAATCCCATAAAGGAGCATTTACGTGCCGTGCCGTTCTGCCTGTGTTACAGCTACACAACTACGAACGAACGAAACACTCCAACATGTCAGAGAGAGAAAGACCCAGCTCTGTATGCGACCATGAATAATATTTACCCAAGCAGCACCTCTTTCTATTTTTTGCCCATATCAGACTTGCTTGCCTGCTTGTGTTTTTTAAACTTGACACGCTGTTTTGCCACCATTAAAGCCGCATTGCTATTCCAGATCCATTTTCCACAGCAATTATGATGGATACAAACTGACAACAGAGGTCTGCGATGTCGTTTATAATCAGGTGGGTGGTGATGCTGTTTCTGCTCGTAGCGCTGCAGTCTCATCAGATCACTAATCAGGGAGCAGGCCGCTGGTAATTATCCTGCCCACCTCCAGAATGCAGCAGGAAGCAGCAGCAGAGTCACCGCTCCCTCCCTCCCTCTCTCCCTCCACCCTCCCGCCTGTTCTCTTACTACTGATTGCTGGTGTTTCATCTGTGCACAGAAGCATTAATCAACTCTCTTCATTCAGGTGAGTGCCCGTTTATTCATGACACTTGACACCAACCTTGAGTGAGCGGTGTGTTAAATTTAATTATCATTCCAGTGAGCCGTGGAAAGCCTGAGCCCACATGTTAGATTGGAGATGAGGAGAAATCCTAATGGTATTTAGGTAATTTTGAATTGTGTAAGCATGTAGTGATACTGAAACAAAATGAGCAGCAGTTGCGAAGGAAGCTCTGAGGGATTGTAAAACTATCTGCGACGGCCACGTAGATTGAAAAGCTAAACCCCCAGGAACGTCCTCTTCGAGTGATCGAATGGAAAAGAATCTGTGAACGTTTAAAGTGGTTGTTGCCGTGGAACAATAGCCAGCAATGACGTGCATCAAATACACAGAGGTCCACTTTTCAAACTTCAAAGAACCAAATCCAAAACCTCTCTCCATGTCAAGAAGCCCGGGTTCAATTTGTAGATGGGTTATCAGATGAACAGGCCCAGAGAGTCGAGCTGCAGTGGCTGGCTTGGATTTCCTCCATTATTAACATTCAACCCACCTCTTTAATTCAGTGCATCTCAAGTTGCTTCTTCATTGTGGATAAAAATTTTGACAACAAACTTTAGGAATTTATGGCTCATTTTCATTGTAATCTGCAATTTCCTACAATTTACCAGCACAATATCATCAGTGAACGCTCTTTTCTCCTGTTCGCTGTCCGAGCTGATTTGTATTCAGTGACTTAGAATAATTTAAAAAATAAATAAATGAAAGAATGAAAATTTCTATGAATTTAACAAGGATTCTCCTAGATTTTTTTTTTTTTCCTGCCTTTTTCCGTTCACTGCTGAGGAAGCTGCTGATGAAAGGCTCGAATTACTCACTCTGGGTAAATAAATTACCTGGAGATTGTCCGTTCACAGCAGTCTAAATCATCTGATGAAGTCCAGAGGGAGAGCGGCTCCCGTGCATACCAACCACAAGAGAGACGAGGGAGTGAACAGACAAGGGAGAACAGGCAAGGGGACGGGTGCTACAAGTCTGAGCTCCATTTCAACAGGTTGTAATCGCCATGAGTCGTCACAGTGTGCTGCAACACATTAGGCCACTGTGGGACATTTGAGAACATATCCTACCCTCAACTCTATCCACCTCATGTGCCCTCCTCCTGACTTCACAGTCCACTGGACATGGATGTGTTGCAACTGCTGGAGACAATCCACTGTCCTAGCAGATGTGCCAGTGTCCACTGGACCAGTATCTTATTAGTGCCTTTTTTCCAGTACCTGCCAGAGCGGTTTAATTTGTGACGAGTGAAATTTGTGTGAAGGTTATGTAAATGCCAATATTTAAAGAGTAACTTCTAACCAGATGGAGAGCAGTGAATTTCTCCCTGGTTAAAAGTTTCAAGTCTGCTGCACCTCTGACCACACCCAGCATCACATATGATGGGGGGGGGGCATGTTGCATATAGTAATTAGAACAAGTACAGTATCTGTTAACATATTGATCACATAAATGAGCTGCTTGTAAAAACATGCTAAAACAATTCTGGTAATCAGGCGGCTGTGGACATTTGAACCATGATGGAGATGTGATGAAACAGTAGCAGATGATGCGGTGTGAGGACATTCTGTGTGTCTCTCAGGAGTGTGTTCAGTTTCACTGGCCTGGGTAAAACAGGTTTGACCCACTCACCCACCCAACCCTCTACAGTATAAGGCACGACAGTGAAACAGGCCATTCTGACCGGTAGGCCTCTTACAGCTTTGACTTGCCTGCCTCCTTTTTTGATACTGGTAGTTCAGATTTTCATTTCATGGGTACAAACATGGACGACAATATAACTTCCACACCTGAAAACAACAAAAATCAAACAATTGTACCTTTCAAGACCATCTCAGTGTGGCCCAACTCAGCCCTGCTGGCCTCCCTCCCCCAGGTGTGTCTCATTAGTCATAACGAGTCAGGCTGATCCCACCTCGTCAGTCTCGACCCACTGATTTCTTTCTAATCTTACAAACTACAACACTCATAAACAGAGAATACAGCGGGGAAACGCATTTTAATGTCACATCTAATATCATTTAATGCTCCATACATTATAAGACCAAGAATTGCGGGCAATCGTCAATCATGACATCTGTCTCGACGTCATGGTGAAATATTAGCACAGGTCACCGTTCAGTTTCGCTGTTTGAATCTCCCATCAGAGTGAGTGTGTTAGAAAATTATAGAAAAAATTTTAAAAAGATGGAGTTCAATGATTTGGAAACACACAACAATGTCCATTTCCTTAATTTGATAATACAACGGGTTCAAATGACCCATTGAATAGGATTTTAAATACCATGGGGCATACGGAGAATACTGTATCACAAGAGTTAACGATTTTTTTCATTATTTCTGCTCCACTGGGCTCTATCAGACCTGCAGTCCCTGTGGTTCCATTACTGGATAATCAGATGTCGTTTCACTCTCTACATCCCCACTTTCAGTCCATCTTTTTCAAAGTTTGAGGCTCTATTAACCTCACTCAGATAATATGCAAAGAGGGTAAAATGCTAAATCTAAGTTTTGCAGGCATTTTTAAGGCTTTATTAAAATCAAAAACATGACAGATTCTCCAGAGATGCTGCAGATTTGCCTTTTTATTACTCAAAATAAAGTTGTAGTGTTGAGTCTTGGGTGATGAAGTGAAACACAAACAGCAGGAAGCAGTGCTCTGTCCAGACTAAACTGCAATATCTAACATTTAATCTTGGTTTCTATGATCCCTTTGGTTTTCATTTCATTATGAGTCAGTTAAGTAAAAATGCTGTGTGCTGTTTACTGATGTCACATTATGCAATATGTGGGTAGTGAAGATAGGATGATTGACAGCACCATGCGTTAATAAAATTAAGATGGTACGGAGAGATGTTTCATAGAAACAAAGATGATATACTGGACTTGCTGTATTGGCTGTTGGATAAAGTCATCTACCAGGTTCTGTGTAAAGCTAAAGAGTACTGAAGTAAATTTTCAGGAAATTCAATTGTGGAACTATCACATATATTTCACATAATAATAAAAAACATGATGAGAAGGTCTGTTTTTGTCTAAAACAAAATCAGTGCATTAAAAAAAAATAAGTTTGCTGGTTCTGGTGAACTGATTTTCAACTTTGTCTGCAAAAGCATAATATTAAATTAGATTCAAATTAAATCAGCATAATAAGTAATGAAGAAATTATTTTAGTTAAGAAATACATAAAGTCCACAAGACTAAAAGTAGAACAAGTAAAGTTAATGACAGATCAGCCCAACAGGAAAATTAACAGTTAGGCTACATGATGGTGTGTTAGCAACACAGTAGCCTCAGACAGTATGCATAATGGCAGTAAATTGGTTACAGAAAAACTAAGTAAAAAAAATTACAAATGAACAATCACAAAACAGTAACAACAGACAAAGTGCCAACAAGAAAGTAGATTAAATATCTGTCAGGATTTGTTTAGTTACAGATCTGACTAAAGCCTGGATGTGACGATAGCTCACTTTCCATCCAAATGTAGGACTCGTAATTAAAAGATTGTGATTAAATGAACACCAGTCAAACATCAAACTGTCAAAAACGTAGATTTCAGTTTGGAAATGTGATAAAAAATTGTTTCATGTATTAATTTGAGTAAGGCTACATTCTCCTTATTGGTCCACACACATCTGATGTTTCTTTAGTGGACGAAGTCACAAGTTTCAGTCATCATTATATATTTGTTAAGTCTGTTTTTATTGCACTTTGTTGTACTTTGCTTTTATTGACACACAGTTTTTCAATTGTTTGTGTTTCCATGAGTTTTTTTTTATGTGCAAATTGAATATGCATCTAAAACAGCTGGATGAAAACTAACTCTAGAGATGTGCTAGCAGTGGTTTGCTTCTAACAACAGATTGATCAACTGAAACAAGAAAGGAAGAAATTGGAGGAACAGTTGTTTTTACAAAGTTTTAGTGACTTACACAGGAGCTCATCCACACAAGTGTTTGCACTCAGGCTAATTAAAGCTCCTGTCAGGACTCCCAGCAGAGCTGCAGTCAGCTTCAGCAGTTCAGCTCTAATCAGAAAAGTGAAAACGGCTGCGTGAGTGTGCAATGCAGGACCTTTAGTTGCCTGTCAATTTTGATATATCTAGACTTATTTGGCAGCTATATTTAGTTACCCCGCAGTATAGGATTTTCACACAAAATAAATAATCTGCTCTGAAAATAAACACAATAATACATTGCTGTAGAAAAACTTCTCCTTCTCATCCAGCCATTTAAGTGTTTAACTTTTTTCTTTGATAAAAGTGAGAAAATCTGACATGCAGACAGACATTACATTTTTATGTAAGTTAGCTTTTGAATGTATGACTTGTAATGGAATATTTTTCCCAGTGTGATATTGCTACTTTTACCTAACTAAAGGATTTCAGTACTTCTTCCTCCTCTACATATGAACATTGTTGAAATCAATTGAGTCACGTGGAACCTGGATTAAAAATTCAAATCCTATCTCGTGTTTGATGACAATGTGATATTTGACTCATTCTCATTTTATTTTATTAATTGTTGCAGATGATTATCGTTTGACCAACAATAAAGCAGGTGTTCAGCAGCAGACAATAATTTTTAAAATAGTTTTAAAATAGTTCACCAGACAATGAACTTTGAAATCATCCAATACAACATACAGTAATATATTTGGTCATTCAGGTATATAGACAAACATACAAGTTACTAAATACACTCAGTAATTGAGTGACATTAAACTTCAGGTACAGGTGTGACTGCACAAGGCAAGACGCACTGAGGACTCATTGAGATCTGATCACTCAGACCACATTGAGAGGTGGTCTGAGCTGCATATGGCCACACTGAAAAGCCCACAGAGATATCACGAGTGCGTCAAATGTCTGAGTTGATTTGGTTTGTTCTGATTTCTTCTACTTCGTCCTTTAATTTGCAGCAGATTAGGCACAGGAAATGCATTGCTGCTCCCCACCGGTGAAAAACAACAACGCATTTGTTAATTGCACACAAGAATAATGTACATGATTATCTGCATACAGAGGGGGGAAGTGAGATCCGGTCACAACTGGTCATTCGAGACGCATGCGGAGACGCATTCTAATGCCAGGTGTGAACTGATGCAGGCTACTTAGAGCTGTCCGCTCCTGAACGCATCACCTGAGATGCATGTTAATGGCAGGTCTGAACAGGGCCAGTTCATCCTCCTGCTGCCTCTGACTCCAGGGCAGAGTCAGAGCTTTTCTCTTGTAAACAAGTCATATTGATTGGAGTAAATTTCCTGACAAGGGATTCTGACTTGTGCAGTTAATAGTTTGATTGTGTTGCCTTCATTAAAAGTGGGTTTAGCACTATTGCAGCAGGATTGCTTCTGCTTAGAAGTTATTGTAGTTAATAAGTTCCAGTACCGAAGTTTTATTGGTCATGAGATTTATTTTTTCATTATCTGCTGAGGCTTAAATGAGATATATTCCTGTGTAGGGGAATGCTTGGTGCAAGAACGGTTTTAGCACAGTTTCACTTGTTTCAATTGAGATTTGAATGAACTCTGGAAGACGCTGTTGATCTCTGCTCCGTGTTGCACAGAGTCACTAATTACAACATCAAATCTGCATTTATGTCCAGGGTTGGAATCAGTCTTTAACTTCCAGCTTTTAGAAATTGTCAGGGAATTTCGTCATCATAAAGAATGACTTTGACTTCTCCATCTCCCGGATGTTTCAGTTTTTGTCATTAAGTCAGCCTTCTTTATCTACACTCCGCAGACAGAAGCATATTAATACCCATCAATAATGTCATGTAGTGCATAAAGAGAACCCTCCCCTGAAAAGTTTGGGAGGAACAACAATCTGCGATGTAAATTTATGTTAATTTAATTTGCTCTAGAGAGGGAAAGTATTGCTGTGTTTCAGCTTCATTTAACAGGGAAACAAAAGACCTCAGCTGCCTCTAAACACTGTTTTTCCACTGCATTTTCTGCTACAGTAATGATCCTTTTTTTTCCTCCAAAACAGGATTTGAATTTGCACGCAGTCCATGAAAGTTTACTTTAAGGCCATCGGTGACGATTATGGGTAAATCCAGCATACGGGCAGTTTAAAATGTAAAGTAACTCATGTTGTTGTAAATATTGACTCCATACTCCACGAGGAAGCTAAACACTCACAGAAACAGAGAGGGAGAAGTGGCTGTTTATTGGAAATGTATCGCCCTTTACTCTGTTCAGCCACCAGGGAATAAGCCCTCAGTCACATGTCTGGACCATCTGATCTGCTGCCAACGACTTGACCCACAGGAACAACAGCAGCTCCTTGAGGATGTGTGTCTTGCAATGTCTTTTTGACAACAAATTTGAGTATGAAGTCTTGAGAGTGAGAGCGTTTTGGGCGGAATAGAAGATTTTTGGCGGGCCCTCACTTTTTCAACAGCTGTTTGAGGGGAAAGATGAAATTTTAAGGTTAACTGGGGTTAGTGTTAGGGTGAGAAAAGAAAAGAAAAATACAGGCCTGTGAATGTGTAAATATTTGAAGACCCTTATTGACATATTATGGCAATTCCTAGACGAGAATCAAATGTTAATGCTCAAATAGAAAAATTGTCCTTATGCTCAATTTCTCATATTGGAGTACAAAAACCCAAACACATATGCAAATCATATATATATATATGTATATATACACACAGTATATATACACTGGAGATGTGCTGCTGATGATGAAAATGATCATGCATGCTCAAGCCATGTCTCTGTGAATAACATGGCTGCCTCTTTTTGATCATGTCAGTTTCTTATTGTTTGTTGCACAATATGAACATTGACAATATACAACATTTTAGGTTGATGCTGGATTTTAGCTCCGTCATAATGATTAAACCTAATGTGTTGTCCAATTGACATTCATTTTAACTGATTAATTCAAATGCATCTTCATATTAATAAGAAAGTTTTGTATAAACAAATTCAATTTCTAATTGTCTCATTTCCATATCTCAAATTTATTTCAGCCAATACTAATTTCAATGAACTTGCCTCAACAATTTTCAAGAGAAAGTGTGTGTCATGTTGCGAGTTACAGAATCTTTACTAGAAAAATTCTGGTCAAATTAAACACATCTCAGTATTTGAAAAAAAAAAGCTATTTTATTATTATGGAGTAAATAATTGCAATTACTCAAATCATCTTAATAGAGAAAACCTTAGACTGATTTACAGAAAATCACTTAGTGTCACTAATAGCTATTACAATAGTTCACAAATACATCATTGGCACATTATTGTAGTTGCAGTTTTTCATTTCTATTCTAACCGGGAGCACAAGAAAGTCATCCACTGTCAGTCAGACGGGAATGTGACTCCTTAGATATTCAGCTGAAAAAACCAGTTCAAATATTCAAACTTCTCCTTTACACTTGTCCTGGCTGTTGACGAGGGTGTGACAGAGGACAGCGAGGCTGCGATAACATTCGTACTGGGACTCTGTTATTGAGAAATGACTTGTGTGAACACCTTGATCCCAGATTGACAGTGTTAATGCAGTCAATAAGACATGCAGAGTTAAATATCATTGTAGGACAGCTTGTAAACATCATACTCTTTTTATAGGTGCTTAACCCAAAGTGCCTATTTTCTATAGTAAAGCCAGAATGTCTTCAGTGAAGAAGAGGGAATCTCGTACTCAAGACAAGACATTATCCAACACTACTGAATCAGTGTCGTAGCTGCAGCTTACATAACAGTGACGAGGGGGAATTTGATTAACATACACATATCAACACAGACGCCATAACAGATGTTTTCATCGTACTTGTACCGCTGCCCACAAGCAGCAGTGAATTCCACATGGGGAATTCTTTCAAAATAAAACAGGCCTGATGTGGGTTTGGATTTATGTTGACTGAGCAACATTTACTTTTTGAAGGCCGACATCAGATTGGAGGAGCAAATAAGTGTAGCATGTCACTGTCGATACGTAACAGTGTTTCCGTGTTGACACCGGCCAGGATGACAATTTGGCAGGAGAGAATATTGCCTGTGCTCTGTCTGATTATGATCGGGACACCGCAGATGAAATCAGCCAGCGTTGAGTCTGAAAATTTGGCCAGCGAATACCTAGATGGTGCTCGACCTCAGTCACAGGAACAAGCTTAGTATTAAATATTTCTTAAAGAAAATAAATAAAAAAACTCATGCAGGAAGCAAAACCCATCAGATGATATTGCTGTACATTGCCTGTCAATCAAACACTGTCTCCAGTGCTGTTTTTTTTTTTTTCTCCCTGGAATCTCTATTGTAAAGTTTGGATCTGTTATGTTTTTTTTTCTTTATGCGCAGTGTTACTCTGTGCTCCTGTTGCCTTCCCAGGAAAATAAAAATGCATCTCTTTATTTGAGCCACAGAAATTTACCAGACAGCAGGTGTTTAGAAGAGCAAATGTAAATGCTTTCATGAAAGTGTGCATCATTATTGTGTGGGATTATTCTGTGTTGGAGTATCAAAAAAGATATTTGTTCATGTGAAAATCACAGTGTGAGAGACAAACAACAAATGCTTCAGTTCAGGTGTAACAAGATAAAATCATAGTGCATGAAACCATACTGTGTTGAAAAAAAAAAAAAAAACATTTTCTACTTTCTCCTGCCTTTAAATCCCACCCACGATCCAAAGCATTGCACAGACTGAAGAATAAATATCCAACACTAATATTTGGATGGCTGCCTTTCATTGTATCATTTATATCTCAGCTTCTCTACAATTCTTTCCATTTCCTGTTCTGATTATCTCTTAGCCAACCTGCCAGGCAAACACAGATTAGTGCTTCAGCACACATCACATTAAATGTGTGCAAAAAGGTGACAGTGTTATATAGCCTGTGCTGCTTAAACGTTTTGCTGTTGAAAGCTACTTTTTAGAGCTCTGGCATTGGCTGCTCACGGCAGGTGGTACAAGCAGGAAGTCATCCAAAAAAATAAAAAGAAATCTTGGTCTTATTGAAAAGCTTTCGCTCCTTCTTTTGATATAAAGAAAAGCACAGTGAGTAACATAAAAGCTGTCTGACTAACTCAAAGACAAAGTGTGGAAGTAAACTTTTAAGAGTGACTTTAATTTTGTATTCATATATACAGCAGGTGTTGAAATTATTTATTCAGTTGGATTTTAGTTGATTCTGGGACTGTGCTTTGGCTGGGTTCTCGCATGTGAAACACGCACGTCAATCCTCCACTCGGCTGAATCCGTCTCTTCATATTTTCATACATATGGCTCTGACATCTCAGATTTCACAGGAGGTTCATCATCCTTGTAGAAAAAAAGTTGCTGCTCATAAATCAAGTCCAAGAGTCCAATTTAACAGGAGCAAAGTTGTGTTTTGATCATCACATCTATTCTGCATTTTTCCTTCTAATAAATTATTTGCAACATTTCAATATGACAGAGAAATATAGTGTTGTAGGCAGACAAATCGACATTTACATTTTTAAATATTTACATCCTCAAAACAAGAGCATTGACGACTCAAAGTCCACTTAAAATACACTTTTAACACTTTTGCCAGTTTGTGCAAAGTGGACAATATGTACAAACAGAAGGGAATAAATAAAATTCATGGATTGTTCTGTTTCTGACTTCTGTTGATGCTCTGGTACCAGCGGCTGAAGGGCTCTGTGGTGTCTCTAAGTCATCCCGCTCTGTCCTGTTAGGTCAATGGGAGGTCAGGGCTCCTGCTAAATGAAATACTCCTTTTGGTTTTCACTGGGGGCGCTCTGAGAGTCCGCCTGGCTGCTGAAGGGGAACTCGTGGCTGTCTTCAGGCTGCGCTGCTTTGACCTCTTGGTTTCGATACGTCTCTTTTCTGCTGCAGATGAATCTGGCCATGATCGCCAACGCAGACACAGTGACAAAGATCACCACGGCGATCACACCTGAAAAACACAGAAATGCACAAAAACACTTTTGTGTCACACCGTGGTGAGGTTGTCTTGTCTTGGGTTTGTTTTGTCCTGTCATTTCCTGTTTTATTTTGAAAAAATAATTCTCCTCTCGTTTCAGGTCACTTGCCCTTCCTCATGTGTCTCAGTCTGATTGCCCTAAGTGTTTCCACCTGTTCCCTATTTCCCTCCATGTGTTTAAATTGTCTGTGTTCCCCTTGTCTTGTGCCAGAGTGTCTTCGTCCTTGTCCTGCACCAGAGCCTTGATCCATGTTCACAGCCATCGCCATAGTAAGCCGTATTCTCCTCGTGACGAGTGATTTTTTGTTTGTAAATTTGCCAATAGCTAAAGTTCATAGCCCTTTGTTTTTCCTCATTAACGAGTGATTTTTTGTTTGTTAATTCTTTCCATAGTTTAGAGTTCTAGTCCTTTTGATTTTTCCTCGCTAAGAGTGATTTTTTGTTTGTTTGTTCTTCCATAGATTTGATTCATAGTCCTTCGGTTTTCCTCCATTCGGAGTGTTCTGAGTTTCTCGATTTGTTTCTTTTGATTAGAGTTTTTTCCTCCTCCTGGAGAGGTTTTGTTTCTCTGTTTTCAGAGTTAGTGTCTAGGATTTTATAGCCATTTGTCTATCACTCTGTCTGAGTTCTCAGGAGAATTCAATAAAAGCATCTTGTTATTCTACATCTCTGCATCTGAGTCCTGTTTTGAGTCCCGGCCTGACATTTTGCTTCAAAATCACATGTATGAACATAAGTAACCAGGTTATTGGCGGCTTTCTGCAGTAATCTGATTTCTACAAACACATATTTTTTTGCCAAGAATTACATAGATGTGGAGGGATACCATTCTCGCATCCATGTGTCAAAGGTAACCTGTGGGGAGACCTCTAGTAGCACCTTACAGCAGTTTTTAATAAGTAGGTCACTGTTTTCTTCATGTTGTGCACATACACAAGGATGCATGTGCAATCTTTACAGTGGTTTAAAACTCTTCTGACTGTCAGGTGGCTGATGTGCCAAGACATGCAGCAATGTGTTAGAAAAGGCAGAGAAGAAGAAAAACTGCCATCAAGTAAATATGGCCGTAAACAATGCAGATTTTCTAACTACTATAAAAAAAAAAGTTTTATACAGAAGGACACACATTCAACACGTTTGTAGGACTTCAAGGAAGGATACACACAATGTGAGTTTGGTGAGGGACAATCGATTTAAATATAACATTTGTCTGTTGACAAGAAAACTTTGCGAAGGCACTTAGGGATTGAGCTAAGTAAGTACTTTATTTCTATAGCACCTCTCAAGGGCAGAGACATCACTAAGCACTACACATAGAGATAAATAATAAAAAAACAGTATAAATACAGAAATTACACAAAGGCAAGCCTATCAACCAAGATATAGTGGTCCAGAGGCAAAACTATAAGAAGAGCTGTTTCTGTCGAGTGCAAGTGGCAGAAGCCATGACTGAAACTTAAAAATATTATGTCCATCTATTGCAGTGGTGAGCTGCCTAGCAACCACTTTTTCTAAAATTTGAGCTACAAAGGACAGCTTGGAGAAGGGCCTGTAATTTCAGGGTAGAGACAGATCATGCGGTTGAATAACAGCTTGTTCCCATTGATCAGGGAAACAGCCAAATAACAGAGTTGTTGATTATGGAGAGCCATAGGAGTAAGTTATCCTCGCTTACCACGAAGACGCAAGATGAGACAATCTGGCTCTCTACAAAGAAAAAAAAACAACTAACACCTCTAAATCTCACAAATCCACATGTTGTGGCACACAGAAATGTAAATATGTTCATTTAGAAGAGATATGTGCTTGAACTGTTCATTAACCAGGCCGTGAATATCAAATTATGCCTTTAAACTTCATGTTAACAGGGAACTTGTTGAGCTAGATTTCTGCAGGAGATGGCAGCTTGGCCATGTGTGATTGGCCTGGCAGTGTTTAAAAATGGACCCATTTGCAACAGAGACACTACAGGGGACAGTGTCGCTGTGGCAACAGTATCAAGGGATGAAGAAAAGATCATTACTCATAACTGTGGTCCTTCACAAAATATTTAAATCAAAACTCAAACTGGAGAAACCTGAGTGAATGAAACAGCTATAATAAAAAAAATCTTCAATATCAACCATGCAGCTATAATTATATCAACTTTGTACCAACTAAACACATACTGTACCAAATGCCAACATCTATGTTTAAATGTTTGATAGCACAATATAAAGCATTTACCATTCAAGCAGGTAACTTCAGTCCTTTGAATGGTAAAACTTACAGATTAGACCCTGTGTAATTAAGTTTTCTGTGACTGTTGAAGGATACTTAAAAAAAAAAGAAAAAAAAAGTAATTTACATGTAAAAGACAAAATTGGAAGATTAAATCGGACTATTTCTGTCCTCTATTGTGTGTTAATTAATGGATCCAGAAGCACAGTCTTCACGTTGCAGCTCAGCATTGATATCTGCATGTGTATTGTTCTGGGACAGTGTGGCTTTTGTCACTCTTCACCCTCCAGACGTTTTCATCTTCATCTAAAATAGCACTACAAACACTACACACTACAAACTGTCAAAAGTACTACAATAACTGATACACTTTGTCTATAAACAAACTCAAGTACTTTGACCCAAGCTGCTGGTTTTATTTAGAGGAGCTAATTAAATACTGCTTGCTTCAGTTTAATTCTGCATTAGTGGCTTTAAAATGGAAAAACAAGACTGAAAGGTTTTCATGTGTTGTGTGAATTCAGACCGAGTTACGCCACTACTTCTCACTGTTTTTTCCTTCGCCTCAAAGATCAAAACTTTACTTTCCTCGCTTTTCTATCCTTCTAATCGAACATATTTCTTTAGATTATTTCCTGTTAAATATCAGACTGCTGTTACACCTGATATTTAACTACATCTTCCCAAACAAAGTTTTGAGTCTGATATTTTAATGAATTGTTCTCGTTTCTGCTGAGATGTATTGCATTACCTCCGATTAGAGCTGAGTCACTCCTCATGGTGTTGACTAAAGGTTGACCTGGATCCACTGACCCAGGTTGTTCTGTAGAGAGAAGGAAAAAAAGCAAGAAAGGAATCAAATGAAGACAAATAAAGATACAGAGGAGGAAGAAAGTAGAGCAAAGATGACAGGGAGAGAGAGAGAGAACAAAAAAGAAGAGAAGTTAGAAAATTCAAGAATAAAAAAAAAGGAAAAGATGAGGTAAAGGATTGTGAGGGCAGATAAGGAGAAAGGTAAAGTCAGTGTGAGAACCATCAGTCAGCGCAGACAGGGCTTGTTGAAAGCCTCAGCGAAGCCTTAAAAGGAATTCACTAGACTTGTCTGACTAATCTCATCTTTCGTAGTGCCATCACTCTTTCTGCTTACTGAGAGGGATGGTTAATGAGCCCATAAAAAAGTCTAATGAACAGCCCTAAGAATAATATTAAAGGCATAACACACAGGTTCCCACACTGGGAGAAGAGTGGGGTGTTTTCTAAAGACATACCAGGCATTCAGAAACTATGTGAATGACAATCAGGGGGGCCAACTCTTTCTCCAGGGTGAAAGGGCACGTGCTTCATTGAACTGAAGTGTTGGGCACACGTGTATTTTAATATTGTTCGATTACCCAACAGATAAAACTCCTGAATTCCTGAGAGAAAACAAAGAAGGTGCCTGTTATAAAAACTAATGTTAAAGGTAAAACACACCAAATGAAATTGGTGTGGTGGTTCAGTTCAAACCCTGCTTCAGACACGTTCACTTTTGCAAATGGATTGAAAGGATTTTAGCATAAGGCTGCAACATGACAAAACCTGACAAGTGAAGGGGTCTGAAGGAGTCTGCTCCTCGTACCTGATAAGGAGTGTGTGGTTTCTGCCGCGTAGGGCTTGGCTGGAGAGGAGGACCCACAGCTCGACTGGACCAATGGGCCGGTGACAGTGACGGGGCTGTCAGAGTGCAGCAGAGCAGCTTTCAGAGGACTGATGGAGTTGAAGCGAACAGCTGACAGGCAGCCGGTGAACCCGAGAGAGGCCAGCCCAGATAGCTCTGCATCCAGCTCATCAGACTCTGAACACAGACACAGAGAGAGAAGACAGATTTGTTATCAGTGAGATCCACCTGCACATCTAGTGGTTCATCTGAATGAATATTACTTTCATCTTGATGAGACCACGGTGTGATGATAAGTAGCACCCATCTAGGTTGTACTTCCCTGTGTAGTGGTTTTCATTGTTAGCAGCAGAGCCTGACATTCCTGTGTGGGATTCAAATGATCTTAAATTACAGCAATCATGTACACATCCACTAAACCTCAGTGGTATAGATGATGGATCCAAAAAAATCAATAAAACAGCAATCCAGAGAGCACGCTCACGCTGGAATCACAGCTCCCATTAATTTTTATTAGTGACATTTTCGACCAACTACAGGTCTTCCTCAGGCAAATACCCTTGAGACCCAAATGGGTCACAGGAAACGATGCAGGTATTTAATCCAGCATACTTGTTTGTAATGATTTTTTATCTCAGGGTTTACTCCTCACTCAGAAGGTGCAGCCACAGTGATGCTGCACACCAACTCTTCAGCATGGGAATGTACTTTTCTCTGCACTGCTGTAGTGAGGAAAACTATGTGCACCACGTGAAGAGGGAAATCAGATTTCAATTATTATTGGCTGACTTCTTTATTATTCTTTATTTAAAATTATTGGCTGCACTGTAAACAGATGCACTAGGTGTAGCTGCATCTTCGGTGGACCATGAATATCCAGAGAAAAGTTAAATAGGTTTGGCTGCTAGGTTTCAGGAGACCTAGCGATCCCACATGTGGAGTATGTAATGTGCTCACAACATCACTGTTTGTGACAGTAGGTACTAAATAAAATCTTCAGTAGCAATAAATGTCAGAGTAAACTATAATGATTCCTGCAGTACAGTTTGATTACAGAGCACATCATTTCCAGTCATCTAAGTTATTACCAGAGAAACAACTTTTCAGCACAAATGGGACACTGCAGAGTGGCCTGGCTGCATAGGGCTGTTTATCAGTTGTGTATATGATCAGGCTTTGATTGAGCTTTAAATTGCATGTGATCCTCCCGGCAGCAGGAAATAATTTGACTTTGAATTATATATCTCTTGACATGTGTGTCGCCTATAGAGTAGTCTGGGGGGGGGGGGTTGCATGATTGAGATGGAAGAAAAACCTAATAACAAAGCAGATTTATGTTACAGCTGGAGCATTAGATTATCTGATGGTGCATTAGATTACCATATTATTTCTTTTTGTGAGTGTATTTATTATAAGTACACTCACTTTTTTCTATCGCTACCTTTCACTTTTAGAATGAATTAAAGCACATGTAGGCGCTGGAGTTTGTTTCTGAGGTATTGTATTATATTGTATCCTCTTTAAATAAAGATTCATGACAAAATACAACAAGTAAACAAAAAGAATATGGTTTGATGTGGTAACATTTCTAATATTCTTCCTTATAAAAAATGAATCACCAGTGTTACTGAGTTTTAAAAGTGGCGAGTCTGTGACTTCACTAAGAAGGGTTTGGATGTTTGCACAAGCAGTCAAACTGACAGCACGGGCCTCTTCATCCATGAACTGAAGATTACCGTCCACCTCCACCCTCCTGCTGCCCTAAACCTCCACCTCTTTGTGTATCTCCATCTCTCTCCCCCTCCATCCCTCGCTCTCTATCACATTCTGCCTGTCTCTCTCTGCAAGCATCTCAGTCTCTCCATTCTTTTCTGGTCCATTAGTTAGGCTGATGGATGACAGGGCTGGCAGGGAGTGACAGGATATCAACTATCTTGCTGCCTCTGTGATACTGATATGACTGTCTGAGTCCTCTGGCTCAGCAGAGGGAAGGTTAGTTCACATATTAACACAGCCTGGGTCATCAACAAAAAAAAAAACAGCAAGGAGCTAAACCCAAAAACGGGGCAAGTATCAGCTTATATCTGTTTCTTACATGTGCACCATGCGCTGGCTTGAATAAAGCATTAAACCCATTAAATTCCTCATGGTCAAAACTTGCTGTCAGGAGTAACTGTAAATAATCTAGCAGATATAAACCTAAAATACATTTGTGAGTGCACTTCTTAAACCATTCATCCTCTCAGCCCAGGGTTTGGATATTGTATAGTTTCAACAGATTCTAGTCCAATCCAGTTTTTCTGATTTGGTTCTTATTGACACTTACAGTAGTTGCAATTCTTTGTATAGCATTTAAGCCAGAAAATAAACCAAATACTATAAGTTGAGGACAAAAACATCTTCATTTCGAGTAGATTCAGGCTGCAATAAACAGCAAGTTGGTGTTTCTGAGTGTGTGTTTAATTACAGAGCGCTTGTGATTCTTCTGCGTTTCTGTCACAGAACTACAGATTCATGAGAGGCTTATATGGCCACCTGCTTTGTATCTGTATGTATGAACGAACCGTTACTGTGTCGTTGCCTGATGTTTGAGTACTTTCTCTAGTTGGCCATTTTGTGAGAGTCAAGCTGTATCTATATTATATTGTTAAGGGGTTACAGTGTAGCTTTGGAGCCCATGCATATAGCCGCCACAGCTACAGCATAGCTGACATTCACCTAGTCAAAAATTATATTACATGTCGGGGCCATTATATGTTTAGTCAGTATGGGCTGTTTCCAGTGGCAGAGGAGAGTGTCATTCATGATGACCATGTTAAGCTAGTTGAAAAAAGTAAAAACCCTCTCACCACGATCATCGCTCTGAGTAACAGTGACTTGCAGAATGTAAAGAATGACAACAGTCTCCTATTCAACAATAAGATGAAGCAAAATACAAGTTACCTGAATGTAACTCCAGTTCTATAAGTGCATCTGTAGCCCACTGTCGCTCTATATCGCTACATCTTGATTGCAGAGGTGATTTCAATAGGTGAAATCTGACTCTGGACTATAAGTCAAAGCCTAGACAGTAGTTATCTATAGTGAAATTGCTGTTAACCCCTTGCATCAAGTATAAATCCAGATTTAAGTTCAGGGATAATGAATTGTACAGTGACAATAACTCATAAAGAAGTGGAATTTATTAACAACAAATCCCCAGTTCTTATAAATTTCAAATATTTTTTAATTGAGAATCTCTTTTGATATCCAACCCTCTCACAGCCCCACATGTTTATAGCAGCTTTCCTCTCAATTTGTCTCAGAGGGTGCTCTCCAGATGTAGCAGAGGAAAGCGCAGTCACCACAACTCTTCCCCTTCAAAAGAAACCCCTGGGTCGAAACGAGTGTCAAGAGTCCTGTGAAATACAGTGTCACGTCATGCAGATAAAGTTTGAACTGTACCGTCTGACTTCCTGGTTTAGTTTGACCCCCACCCTCAGCAGCTCGGACTCATTGGTTGTTATGCTGAATCACAGGGTGCTGACTTCAATCTTCTAAGTAATTTGTTCTTTTCAATCCCTCCTCATTACCATACAAAGTGAAGGACCTTTTTCTGAAGTTATTACCATTGCAGCTGTCTAAAGACCCGCTCAGCGGGACACACATAAAGACTGTATTATTCACCGCTTCGATAACACAGATAAAAGTTCAGCAGCATTTACTGCATTTGCTGAACTTCTGCATTAGAGAAAAAACAATGCCATTTACACTGAGGCTTTACCCTCCCGCACCGCTCTGAAATGCAGCTAATGCCACATAACTGAGACTTAAGTGGGTGACTCCATCTTTAGTCATTCCTGAGGTTGTTCTTATTTTGTATCTTCCTAGTAAAGTGCTCTCCCTGTGACTATTTGAATATGGATGTCAACTTGTTTTTAAAAGCGCCACAGCTGTTGGGAAGACTGCGGCTTTCCCTCTGGTCCACCTAAAATGATGAACAGAAAAGAGCAGAAAGCTCCAGAACAGCTTTATGTCACATGAGGCCAAACATCTCATCGCTGTTATTCAAATGAGTCCGTCTAAGTGGTGTCTGCCCTAGGAGAGAGCCTCACTTACCCTGCACTCTGCCCAGGATGAGAGACTTGATGTTGTTGAATTCCACATCAGATGTCAGGTTGAAGTCCTCTCTGGCATTCTGGTCAATCTGAAAGACAGTACAAGTCACGTCTGTGGAAGTAAAAGCTCAGCAAGGAGAAAGCAAAGACTGATAACTGTGACAAACTCTTGAGTTCTTCATTGTTCAGTGTTTAAACAAGGGCTGCTCGGTGAAGGAAACTTCAACACATGGCTGCAGAAAATTGAGCAATTAAACATGAAAAGCCAGCCGGAGGCTTGACCTCAAGTCTGCAATACATGTTTAATAGGATTCAGCCCTAAAGCTGGAAACCAACAGACCCGTGAGGATGCCGTGGTTCACAGTGGCCGAGTGGAGAAGCCTAAGTAGAGCAGGTCTGAGGTGGTAAATGCCCCAGAGAGAGAGAGGCGCTCTTTATAATAAAACAGAGGGTGTGGCGTGTTTGCAAACACAGATCTGAGCTTTGGTGAATCATTCATCAATAAGAGATCTGTCGATGTTGATCAACCTGAGACTGAAATGGAGCCGTAGAAAACAGAGAAACAGAAAGTAGCCTCAACATGAATTTTTCTGTGTGGTCGGAGCCGTTTGGTGCCCTCAGTCAGACATCCACTTTTTTATTCAATACGATAATAATTTGATGAATATGATGATGAAAAATCAAAGGCGGTAAACGACTTGGGAATAATTTTAGATTCACAATTTAATCAGCCACTACATACCCACTGAGGCACCACTTATTCAGGCACTCTATGGTTTCCTCTCATTGTTCATGTTGTACGACAGTATGGGCTCAGGCATCACCATCTACAGTCACACACGTCACATCATTATACAGTTAGGCTCTGAAAATAATGGACTGAAATCCTGCCCACTGGCTTCACTGTCACACCCTGAAAAGATACAATCTACTGAGCTCTGAGAGCTTCATTCATTTCTGTTTTCTCAAATCAGTCTTCAAATGTATCAGCACTGTAGCCCTTGAGCCTTTCCAGATATATCCAAAGACAAGACAGTAACAGTAACTAGGAGCACAGTGAATGGCAACTGTAAAACACCACATTGTAGATCTAAATTTGGCTTTTCATTTCAGGGTGCAGATCATCAATTATCATCCTCTCTCAAGTATCAGGTATTTAGTGGAGTGTGAGCAGAGGCTTGACAGTTATATATACAGTTGACATCATTGTGACAGACCTTTAAAGTGGTAAATTGATTAGAAAAGATTTCTTCCTACTCTTTGGTTCACAGTTTCTGTGTACAAAAACGGCCCAGCTTGTGGCGATGTGTGTGACACAGTTATTTGTTGTGTGTGTGTGTGTGTGTGTGTGTTTACCTGCACAGAGACAGTGTCTGCCAGTCTCCTGATGGCCACTGTGTGCAGGCGTCCATCAGCCAAGTTCATAACTCTGCTGCCCAACACCTCAACGTCTCTGCTGCTGTGCAACTTGTACCTCAGCTCCAGCTCATCTTTGCAAACACAACAAAACGAATCAGAACAAGCATGAACTCAGGTGTTCATTCAGAATCAAGTTGCGAACCTGAAAGAGAACAGTAAAAATGCAAAATATCAATTTGAAGTGACTTTAAATGATGCGACATGATACGGAAACCCAAGAAAAAATGTAATTAGTCTTTAGTTTAAGCCATTTTACTCAAATCTCCACATGCTTGGCTCACATTTAAGGACATATTTGGTATTCACATGTATTCACTCCTTCAAAGAAAGAACATTTCATCCAGATATGTGAATATTCCAAGATACCAGCAGCTGAATTAAGAAGCTACAAACTGATCAATACTGTGAGGATTAATACTTTATCTCTATGTTTAACACTTCAAGATATAAAATTAATTTCCCAGTCTTTTACAGTGTTAAACTTAATAAAGAGCCACAACTGAGATCATTTGAATGCTTGGAGATGTCTGCAGATTTTAAAGATTAGTACAAATGATAGGAAATTATCTTGCTTAAAAAAAAAAAAACAACCTCAAACACATAATACTTAATGCCCTTTCTATTTTTTTCTAATTATGACTCTTTTCCCCCCAAATACATGCTAATAGGGAGCAATTCCATTATCAAAAGAGCACATGTTGATAATAAAAGCAGTGGTGGAGAGGGCACAGGGTGTGTCAGTCTCTCAGCGAGATACTCGGATACTGATGTTTCTCAGTGTGCAGCAGCTGAGGCTTCTGTTACTGCAGCAGCAGAAGACAGAAACATGAGAAAAGCCATTTTTGGAGCCTCCAAGTGAAACATCTCTCTGGGATTTAATTAGATACTTCAGCAAGAGTGCAGATGCCTGATGATGACTTGATCAGCTATTCAAAACCTGCCATCCCTCAGCTCTCTCTGAGTAATTAAAAAAGCTTTGTCTAACAGCAGAATTTATAAGTATATCTCTCCTAATGGCTGATAGAGTACCTCTAACCAGGTTTTAGGTTTGCTAATTTTTGCCATCATGACGACAGATTTTGTTCAAAATGACAAAAAAAAAAAATCTCCTGTCACACCTGAACTCCAGTTCACGCTAGTTAAAAATAACATGTAATTCAGTTACAGTTACAAGCCACAGACAGTGGATAACAGCAAATCCTATTATGTAGTGCAGGAGTGCTGGAATTGCTTTTCCTGCCAAGTGGAGCTATGTAAAGCTCTACAGTGAAGCGAGTGATGAAAATTTGAACACAATAAATAATCACAATGACAAGAACGCTGCTAAAAAGAATTTAGGGGACCTATTATGCTCGATTCCTGCTTTAGATCTTTTATTCTGGGATTCCCCTAGAGTAGCTTTGCATGATTCACAATTCAAGAGAAACCCCTTATTTATCCAAAGCTGCCTGTTATGCAGCCCATTGGCTGAGCCTCTGACTGAAACAAGCAATATCAGCTCCAGGCTCTTTAAAGCCCCCCTCCCTAAAAGCACAATATCTTCTGATTGGTCAACTTCCAGAAGCCTGTCGAGAGGGGTGCACTGCCTCACTCTTACGTAACAATAAATAATTAACATAACATCATTAATTGGACATTGTTACACAGAACCATCTGTAAAGGCTTTGTTAGAAACTGTTTGGAAAAGGGCCGGTGCTTTCAAAAAAAAATTCTTGGAAGGTGATCTATCTAAGAACAATCAGTCTCATCATCTATCACAGCCTGACTTGACACAATCAGACACAATCCTTCCCATTATTTTTCACTACCAGTGGAGCCACTCGGTAAATCAAACTCTTGCAGAAGAAATATCCTCCAGCAGCGGTTGCTATAGCAGCATCTACGCTAACATCTTTAGGAGGCGCCATTGTTGTTACCAGTCAATTCTCGCTGTCATCACACCTATGAAACCACCGTAGCTGCCAGTAGTTCCTACCTAACAGGATGCCGATTGGTCCGAACCACTGAGGTTCAGCCACTAGCAAATAGTTTGTAGCCTGGCAGGATAGAGTCTCACTTCCATCTGCCTTCTTAAGGTTACACAATCTGCCAATGGCCCTGTTAATAGGTGTATGTGTGGTGAATGCTCTAAAATGCCGACTGAAGTGGAAAAGTCTGCTGACAGGAATTTCCAAAGGTAATGTTCTGCTGTCGCCAAACGACTGTATAGTAAACCGGTAATTTGTATTCTGGAGTAAATTAACATTAATAACAGTACATTAACCCTGAACTCCGTGGGCGAGTTGTGCCTGGAGCTTTGCCTGGAGCTCTGTCTGGAGCGGATGACGTCAGCTCGTCGTGAAAGAAAATGTTGGAAATCTAGTTTTCAGAGCAGAATGATGCCAGAGCTTTTATCTCACAGGGATTATTTACATTTTTATATTTATTTTATTTTATTTATTTATATATATAAATTTGTCTCATTACTTAAAACTTTGGACACATTTAATATGGACAGCCGAGGCTGTCACATTATACATATGACAGAAAATATGGAAAAGCATAATTGGTCCCCTTTAACAGTAACTGGTCCAAACATTTTCTTTGATCCTGACATTGTGCATAACAATTGGAGAAGGAGTCAGCAGAGGATGACTGATTAAAGAGGTAGGAAGAGAGGAGAGGAGAGGATAGGAGAGGAGAAGAGAGCTGAACAGAACTTAATGCAGGAAGGATGAGATAAGAGGAGCGGCTGCCAAAAGAAATTTGGACAATTTGGTCAAACAAAACAAATGAAAAAAAGAAGAAAAATCCATTTGCATTTGCTCACCATGGTTGTTGATAAGCAGAGCCAGGTATTCCCTGTAGAAAGAGCTGACGTAGAGCAGCAGAGCAGGACTCTGGAGGGTCTTGAAGCTCAGCGAGATGTTTTCTCCTCTCAGGGTCATATCAGAGTAGATGGACGAAGGCCAGGCACTGCTGTTCCTGCTCAGTTCATACGGCTCCTTGAGGTTGTAGGCGATGGACACTGTCGACTTAAAGCTGGCCGATACCTCTGAAAGTTAAAGGGAGGTGTCAGTGGTGGAGTCGACTAGTTAAACTTGTCTCCTATAAAATACGTTCCACTCCTGTCAGCCAAGAATGTGAGGCTGCAGAAGGCACAGGCCCACCAAAACTGTACAGTTGAAGACTGGGAAAACGTAACCGGCTCTGATGAATCTGGAATTCTACTGATGGTTGAGTCAGAATTTCGTGTCAACAGCATGAATCCATGGACACCAAGCTGTCTTGTGTCAACAGGCCAACCTGGTGGTTGTTGTGGTGTAATGGTGTGGGGAATATTTTCTTTTCACACTTTGGGCCCATTAACACCAGTCAATCACCATTTGAATGCAGACTATCTGAATATTGTTACTGACCATGATCAACATCTCCTAGCTACTTCCAGCATCACAATGTAGCGTTTCACAAAGCAGAAGTCGTACAGTGCTGCGTACAGTGGGCTGCCGTAGAACACCTTTGGGATGTGGTAAAACGGGAGATTCTCAGCGTAAATGCAATAAACGCCAACACGGAGCAGAATCTCAAAGGAATGTTTCCCGCATCTTGTGGCATCCATGCCACGAAGAGATGAGCCTGTTTTGAGAGCAGAGGGAGGCCCTGCCCAGTGTTAGTATGTTCCTAATAAAGTGCTTGGTCAGTGTATAATAAACTACCATAATGTCTTCAGCACTACTTAATCTGTAGTCAAGGTACTCCTTCACTTCCCTTTATACAATATCTCATTACTTTGTGGTTTATTTGGGAAATTAACAGTCTTAGAATTTAACAACATAGTATAATCTATTTCTATAGCACTGACTGACTTTGACATTATGTTGACTTTTAACACTGGCAAACAAGCCCTCCATGCATCACGTGGTGGACACAATGGCACGGTGGTCTAGAAGAGTCCTTTAACATAATCCTGATGCTTGACCTTCATGGCAGAATGGGCTCATTGTGACCCACTCAAAATGAGTGTTGAGAGGCCGAATGTGCAGACAGTGAACCAGACAGACGGTCAGGGTTAGTCCAGTGTCTGCCGACTGAAGGATTCTCTTCAGAAAACTGTCTGGTCTGTACTCTCTCCACCCTATGAAAGCACCAGGGCATGATGGGTCATAATGATTGTGTTTTGTACAGCTTTAACATGAATCAATCGGTTTACAGATGAATATACTTGCTGCATTGCAAGTCCTCCTGATGTTGAAGTTCTTATTCTATGTGATAATCTGAAAGAGCTGAGATAAACCTAAAAGTAAGGTATAATAGAAACTTTGGGTTAGTAACATTCGACACTAACTCCCTGCTGCAAAGAGTGATTGACCAATCATAGCTCAGCAGCCGTAACAACGCACAGCAGGCCTGTCAACCTTTGGATTTCTCTGCATGTTGGTTTTTTTTACCTTCTCCAAAAATGAAACAATTAGCAAAGATTAACTAAAAAAAAAAAAGCCATATTCACAAACAGTACATCCACACAGATGAGCAGCCCCGCTGTGTGTCCTGGATGCTACTTCAGGCTGTTATTAGCGGCTCTGTGCTGCAGCTGAGTGGTGTCACTTTACATCAAAATTACAAAAACAGTGGAACTAACTAGACATACACTGCAGTACAAGCTGGCTGGGATCTACCAGCTTAAGCCTCTGTGTTTAAGCACAACATAACTTATTATTGTTTTAAGAGTTAGCTGGAATCCTTTAGAAGCCAGCCAGAGACCCCTCAGCACCCCTACTTGCAGCATCTCTGGACGGGGCTCAATGAGCTGCCAGTACCTTTTTATCATAATAACATAAAGAAACACCACGGGATGGTGAACCAGATAAAATCATATAAGAAAAAATTTTAAGAAATTGCCTAAAGTAACAAGAGACATTTAAGTGACAGGACCTTCACACAGAGCAGCAGTGGGTGTGATGTAGGTATATTATTCCTCTGTGAGTCTGACTAATGCATCACTGCCTGTGACTAGCATATCAAACTGGCAAACAAATCTCTTCGTCTTTCTTTGAAGAGCCTTTGGATGGGACACACAGACTGCGCTGGCAAAGTAAAATGTAATAAAAAGCAGAATAGGCTGCTGTTCAAATCAAACAGTCACAACACTAATATAACACTGATACCGTGTGAGAGAAATATCACTGTTTAATTCGACAAAAAATGTGTGTAGGTGTAATATAACATATGATGAAGAGTTCAATATTGAGTGGCAGAAAACACCATGAGGAACCACAGCAGTGTTAAGGAAATCTGTGTTACTATAATCAGGAAAATACTACTACTTTAAATCTTTCAGTACTTGTCACCACTCCTCTTTTACATGCTTTGCCCCATGAATGATATCAGGAGCAGTTTTATAGCATACACTTCACTCTGCCTTCTTTAGACCCCAACCTATAATGAGCTTCATGCTGAATTAGCCTCCTCTTCTCTTATGCACAGTAAAATTTAAATTGTCGAGGCAGTTGTCAAAGTGAAAAACTAAATGAGCCCATTTGAAGTTGGAGGACAGACTTCTCTAATTTTTAAGACGTGTCAGACCATGTTTCTCTGAGGTTTATTTATCCAATGTGTCATTTTGTCAGAAGAGAACAGACATTTACAGATCTGAAATAATGTTATGTTTAACTAGCAATTAAAGTTCATGTTACTAGTTTTTTTATGAATGGGACATTGGTCTAGTCACTTTTATTGTATTATTTAAACATGGACTGTAGTGAAACAGCCTTTCAATGACATTAAAATATTACTGCATTCAACACGCTACAATATCACATCTGCTGTGTGAGAGACAGAGTGTCGATGAATCAGTGGCTCTGTGTATATACTGGCAGGAAGTCTTCAGTCTGAGTCTGTACCTTTATGACAGAAGGCTCCAGTGTAGGCAGACTGACCACAGTCGCAAGTGAAACCGTTGTCTTTCTCCACACAGCGACCCTGGTTCTGGCAGAGGGAGCCGTAGCTGCTGCAGTGGCCCGGGCAGCCGGATCGGACCCCGGGGGTGATCTTCGCCCTCTCCTCCAGGTCCAGGGTGACGCCGTTGAGCTGCAGAGAGCGGATGCAGCCGAGAAAGCCTTTCTGTCTGGATGCAGTACCTCCTGTCAACAAAAACAGATACTGTGTCACATTCAGTGTTGCCAGCTTTGACTGACATAGAGTAGCCCATCCGTGTCATATGTTCAAGAGCCTCAACATTACCTACCTTTGTATAGTATAATTGGCCCAAAATTGACAGCGACAATAAGGAAAAATGACTTTCACCCAGTCTTTTACATAACATTAGCATAAACAGTATTCACTTGAGTATACTCATATAAGTAGATGTTTCCATGGTTTTGAGTTTCAGTCTGCTTATTCATCCATTCATTCATTCAGCATATATGCATCTATGTTCTAATTATTTCAGACCCTGTCCCTCCCAACTGCCTGCCTTTCCTGCAGGTAAAATCACCTGTCCTGCTCCACCTCCCCATTTCCGTATTCGCTCCAGTATATACTGTATACACAGCGGTTCGTTTCCACTTGTTCTTTGCCACATTGTCTTTGTGCCATGTGCCTAGGCTCTGCAGCGCTCTGTTCTCTGCCTGCCTGATTGTGTGTCTGACCTTGCCTGTAAGATTTGGACTTTGCCTTTGCCTCACTCAGCCCAAATCTTTGTACTTTGTTTCCCTGCACGGATTTTTGTATCCTTGTGTTTTTTTCTTTTTTTTTTTTTTTTTTTTTTTAAGTTTTATCTTTACTTTTACACCTACCACCTGAGTTTTTACTCTTAGGTCCCTTTTCTGAGACCTGTGACAGATGTAACCATTTACAAGGTTTTTCTCAGAAAGCTGACTGAATAATAGTTTGACAAGGAAAAATGCCATTTAGTTTCATTAAACCAAATCAAAACAGGCCATGTGTCACACCTACTGTTCCAATCTAGGTGTAGGTATATTAATTGGGCAAGAGGCGGAGCCAAGCAGCAACCTCCAGAGGTGAAACATTAAGCCAACACCAAAGTGCAAAAAACTGCAGTTCCTCAATTGACCACTTGAGTCTGGCTCCAAAAGCAAGTCAATCCCCATAGACTCCCATGTTAAAATGCCCAACTTTACAGCAGAAATAAACATGTTTACAGCCTGGTACAAAAAAACAATTTGTTTCCCACTTTGTGCCATCTGCATGGTGGGTGAACTTTTATTTAACTCACCGTTTAAATTTTACTGAAGACCTAAAGTTCTGCATGATTGAGGGCGTGCTGTTTTGAGTGACAGGTGGGTGAGCATGTGCTTCCCACAAGCCAGCCTGCACCAGACTCTTGATTCCACACACACCCCACATCTTTGCCAATTTTTGGATTAACTGGCGGATTCAGGCACTGCCAAGATGGCGATGGTGGGGCAGCCCAATCTGAGCTTCAAAAACGCTCTTCAGAAACCTATGATTGACATCATGGAGGCTATGCCCATCTTTATATAGTCTATGGAAAGAGCTGATGCACTGAAATATGTAGTGTGACTTTTCTTTGCGGGTACACTGCCCTAGTACAACGATTAACCCATGTCATCAATCTACCTTTATCTGCCAAATAAATTCCCATTCAGTGTCCGTATGACTGGAATCTATAGCCTAACCATCTCTGTCTACTCTGCAGTAAACTGGGATTGACAGTCACATGATGCCACTGCAGCCCAACAGGGCCATGTCGGCCATGTCGGTCTGCAGGGAACTGATACACTGACACTGCCTATATCACTGTGCTGGCTCTTGATTGGCTAACTGGGAGGCTGATTAGCCATCTGGTGTCTGATGTTCATCCAGCTATCGCTACCTCCTTTAACCTGACATTTAACTCTCTAATATAGCAACCTCACACCGCTCACAGAGTTTAGACTTGGCTAAATTACATTTCTCCGCAAGTTCCATGCTGGCGACATCTTATTTTATATCCACACGACGGTTGTTATTGTTTTCCCAGATTGGAATTGGCAGGATATTACTCTCACAGTTTGAGTCTGGAAAAGCTTCAAATGTTCAGCTGGAGCAGCTTTTCAAAGAAATCACCAACCTCTGTGAGACTCTAGTCTCCTTCTGCAGCAAGAGTTATAAAACACACACAACAACATTAAGAGCACACAGAGCCATTTAAACATTCTGTAAGTGGATGGAAGTTTGAAACAAATGCACAGCAAATGTCTTTTTGAGGATGAAACCAGCAAAAGCTAGAATTTTAAGTGTCTATAAAATGCTAGCTATTTCCCCTCAAAAAGGGATCAAAACCTTGGTGCACTTTAGCTGAAAGACCGATGACTCCCGAGGGGCAGAACCTCTGATCAAGACAGAGAAGTAAAGGGCAGGACCTGCCAGAGAAAGAGTCAAAAGAAAACACATTTTGACAGTGAGAGTTTCAGCCACTTAAACAGCTTTCGATTCTCACTTCATGATGTTAGAATAAAAAAAGTTCTGGTAAAAAGAGTAAATACTTGTCTGTTTTAATTACATTATACATCCCCAACTACGAACAGGAATCGAGAATTAGCCATAGCTATAAACTCTTTGTGCAACACATTAGTTGCATACTCTGTTTTGTCCCCATCAAATTAATAAACTAGACTAACAGTGTATCTGATCATTTATGTTCTGATGTGACACAAAGAACTAAGCAAGAGAACAGACACACTCATGTCACCCAAAACAGACACTATAACAATATGATGACTTATTAATATGAATATTATTTTAAGCACAGCTCGTAAAGATGTGTGTCACAGTGTGTATGCAAAATTAATTCCCTTCTATGGCAATAAATTAAGTTGCACCAGAATAACTTTGTAATATAAATTCACCCAAGGCAATATTACGGTTTATTAACAATTTTCTAGAGCACACAGATCCTCATTCTCCAAAACAAGAGTGTAGAGACACCCAAACACATAATGCTTTGCGGTAAATCAAGTCTTTGTCAAACACAAACAGCCTCTCCCACAGCAGTCTATTTCAAAAATCCCATCACATTTCCATTCAAACATATAAATCCCTCTGCATCGCCGGCAAACACCACCCAGGATAGTCCTGCCCATATAAGGAGAGCAACTCATGGTCACTTCTTTCTAGCTGTTGATGGGGGATTATTAGCTCAACACAGCCGTGCAATCAATGTCCACCTCCATCTCTCTGCATCTCTCCAATCTAATCATTATTTGTTGGTTGTGTTTTTTTCTTTTTTTCCCTTCAAAAATGTTTGTTTACAAATGAATGTCCATAATATTTGCAGAAAGATAAAGCCTCATAATACAAGATGGATTTTTATCCCCCTCAAACACAGTTTGACTGATAAGAGCGAGTGGCTGAACAGAATGATCAAAGTCTGAGGAAGACATGAAGTTAAGAGTTTCGACTGGTGTGGATGAGAGGAATAAAAAAAAAGAGTGTGATTGCTGAAAAGTGTATAAAAAGGCCTGAGTTCCTTGAAATAAGCATCAAAGTCTTTTAGTATCTAATAGTCAGGCAGCTTGAATATGACATTCACAGTTCAAGTTCAAAATGTGCATATTAACCAGGAAAAATACTGCTTCCAGCCATTTAGTCAAATAAGTCTTTTTTAAATGATATTGCAGGTGATATTCAGTGTTTTTCTTACTGTCAACACACATCCCGTGAAAAACAAATGCAAAACCAGCCAATTATCTTATTCCTCTGTGTCAGAGCTCCATTGTTGCTGCTGCTCTGGGTGACATGTTCTTCCACTTCCACGAACAAGGCCACTGTAGTTTATTTTGAGTGAATCCCACATACACAAGCCTTTCTAAATATTCACTAAAGCATCGAATGTGTATTGGGTGGCAGGTGAAAATAGTTCCCAAAAAACCAGAGTCGTGAGCTATTTTAGTAAATCATTGACCCTTTTTATAAAATAAAACTTTAGATTTGTGACAAATCTTTTAAAATGTACATCTTCAGTGGGAACGAGTGGACTTGGGGCTGAATGTCAGAGAGTATGATGGACTAACATATTGTTGTGTTGGATTTTTTTTAATGGCAATTGTTGACAGCAAAAATCATAGAATATCACCTGTTTTATCCTTAAACTTTGAAGGTACTGAAGTTTATGTGTCATCAGATGAAATGTTTGCATGACCTTCCACTGCTTGTCATAATTATAGCTAAACATCATCTGATTAAAGATGATTTTAGAGTCCGTTTTTGTGCAAATTAGATCAAAGCCGAAGGTGTATGATTCAATATGGCTCCGTTAAGATCTTTGCAGGCTACACACACACGCACAAATTCACAAACACTACATAATCCACTCTATTACACCATAATACATCGGTATTTAGGAAAGGCAATTATTGTTCAGTATTCAGAAAGTATTGACTCAGCATCTCCTTTTTCCAGTGCAGGACCAAAGTTTCAACCCAGCCAATACCAGCCCCACTTGTTAACACTACTCACCAGTTTCTAAGCACCTCAGGGCAGCTGGGTTGTAAAAGACCTTGATGATTTCTACTGTTATTAGACATATGCAGCTGCCTGCCACTGGTGGTGAAACTCCAGCAGAAGCCCATCTGAGACTTGTGTGGTGCAGCAGCAAAACTTTTATCTAACAAGAAGAACTGCATGGCAAAACAGGCAGGTTTTATAGCACTTACTGTGCCCATGGAAAAAGAAAAGTCTGCTGAGGTTTAATTTCTGTGAGCAGCCTACTTCAGGAGGAGTCTGTGATACAAAAAGACTGTAATCTCCTGGCTCCCTCCATTCGTAAAAAATATCTTTTTCTCAGCAGATCTTTGTGTTTGTGTGCCTGTGGACACATTTGCATGCTTGTTTGTAAGTGTATGTCTAGAATCTGAGATGCGGGCGGATAAGTCATGGCAGCAATTATCAGTAATAGTCAGCTGCTAATGAGGTTAATGTTCAAACAGCACAACTCTCTCAACAGTATGACTAATCCTACTCCCTCAAACTAACCCTGACCAAGACTACTAAGCCTTTAAAATGCTCCTACTTTAACATTTTCAAACCATTTGGAAACACATGCACACAAATTTAACACTCCATGTCCCCACCTATGAATAACTGGCTGTTGAGCTGCAGATGAATGTGTCCGTCAGCAGGGGCCTCGTGTGTGGCGGCAGGGAACTCGTCAACACGAAGCGACGCCTCCTTCACGTTTCGCTCAGCTCGCACGCTGTGCCACCGGTTGTCGTTCAGAGGGATGATTGTCTCCACTCGCACCTCCAGCAGCCCGTTCCCCACATCGAAGGAGAAGACGACCTCAGAGGAGGCTGAGGAGGAGGGCGAGAGGTCAGACGATTGAGGACAATTAGATAAAATAAAGTGAGGTAACACAAAAAAAGGCTGTTGTACACAGGCTGTGAGTTTGGGTAACTGTCACATGAGTAGAGTGAGTTTGACTTATTCTTGTTGTTTTTTCTAACAGGCTGATTAACAAACCTTCCCTGACACTTGGAGATAATTGTGTCCTCTGATGAGTGATACATTGTAAATCCCTCATGTCACTTCCAAAGGCGCCACCACTCCATCTTTAAATGCAGACAGACTTTAAACAAACCATCACGACCCTGTGTGTAATGATGTTGACACTCTAAAAGCTGTATGTTCCTGATGTTCCATCATTTTTTTCTGATGTTCCACGTGAAATGTGTGAAATCCATCCAGCCAGGGAGGAACAGTCTCAGTCAGCAGAAGACTCTGACCTATCAGTTATTTCCACATAGTTAACTGTGATAGTTGACTATGAGGAGTGTGGGGGATTAGATTCTCTCTATTTGTAATTGTTAAATTCAACAAAAGGAGCTTTAAGACTAAAATCTTTCTTTTAAAAAAAATCTCATTTTATTGTAAAACTGCTGTAGGCTGATAAAGAATGTGGGTCTTTTTCAGACTCATTATTCATAGGAAAAGCATTTTTCCTCAGTTTGGCACCAGTCTGTGCCAGGCGTGGTCCTCCATCATCATATGTTGGCAGAAGTGTGAATTGACTCCCTCCCATCCGTCCATCTGTTGGCAGGATGGACAGACAGCTGGACACAAATCTGAGAGGATTCAGAGTCCAGCCCAGAGCAGAAAACAGACTACAGCTATTGACTTTGTGTGTGTGTGTGTGTGTGTGTGTGGAGTGTGTCGATAGCTATTACCCTCTTCCTTCAGTTCAGCTCTCTATACTTGGCACACCAGTAACTTTTATTTCAGTTGCTCTTTACTACACATATTCATTCTTTGCAACATTTGTAGTTTCATTTCAAATGAGAAGCAGAATGTGCAATCTGCTAGAATTAGCTTATTTATCTCATTCGGATCTAATTGCATGGGTAAATACAGCATTTACTGGTCCTTTTTTTTTCTCTGATGGCAACTGGTTGATTGATTGGTCCACCACTTTGGCCCAGACTGAAATATTTCAGGAAATATTGGACAGATTGCCATGAAATGACCTAATGACTTTGGTCATGCCCTGACTTTTCCACCAGTGGGTTGACATTTGTGCTTGTGTTATGTGTCTATGTTTCAACAGTTATTGGATGGACTAACATGAAATCTGGTACAGACATACAGTGTGTCTCCTTCAGAATGAATTATACTCTGCTGACATTTAACTTTTTATCAAGCACCATCATTAGGTAAAAATGTATTTTGTTTTGTGATCAAATGCTTGTAAAACTAATGACATGAATTACATCAGCCTCAGATGCACCTTGTGTTTTGTGCTAATTAGCAAATTTTAGCATGCTATCACATTAAACTGATGGTGGACATCATAAACATTTAAAACATCAGCATAATTAGCATGCTCATTGTGAGCATAGCATGCTATCATTTAGCTCAAAGCCCTGCTGTGCTAAGGTAACCTACAGCCTCAGAGAGCTAATAATACCTACAGTAAGAATTAACCTGAATGTTTTGGTATTTTCAGTATATGTACGTTTTCTCTGCTGTTGAATGCAGTGTCTTGCCAGGAGCAGGTGGTGATGTTGGTGATAGTGGTCATTTGCCGAGAGCTTCAGGCGTTGTTGCATTTTCAAGAAAATAGGTTAGAAAATGCCCTCTGATAATCGCTACTTTGTCATTCTCCCATGTTGTACTGAGGTCAGACTGGATGCTACAGTGATTCACTATCACAAAGTGTGCGAGTAAAGAAATTAAGTTTGATGCTGAACTTACTATGTGTCTTCTAGTCTGGTAAGGTACCGGCTGTTCATGCTAATGTTGACTATATAGCTATTTCAAAAACGTACATATAGAACCTTTTAAAGATATGAGAATTTACTGTTTCATCTGTTTGTCACAAATCCAATTGAAACCCCATTGTTGTTATGACATGGGCTGTAAGTACAGGATGTGATGTCCCACTGTTATCGAAACTCCAAAGCTAACCTGGGCTGTCAGGTTGTTGTAGTCATTAATCTTCACAGCATTTACACAGCTCTGTTAGGTTCAAAACTTAACCTATAATAAAGAGAGGTGAGCTGAAGGCCACATAGAGTCTGTTCATCCATCATGACACTGCCAGCATGCCTATGCTCCACATTTGTGACATCTGTGCGTGAGCAAAACATCATCCCTCACAGATGATGCTGACAGTGGAAGGAGAAGCTGCACTGTTGTGGGTCTGTGGAGCCCTTTGATAGAAAAACCCAGAGGCATAACTTAATTTAGAAGCTGCTCCCCGGCCTGGCTGCAGTCATGTTAACTCCAGTAATGTTATGCAGTAATGACACAGAGTCACCTCAGCACCAGCTGTCATAATAACAGAAGTAATAGTGCGGCAGTATGATAAGAGACGCACTACACCGTAACAATGCAGGGGTTTCCCCAAGGAGCAGGTGTGCCATTTTTGTCCTACTGTCTGAACATGTGTGTGTGTGTGTGAATGAGAGAGAGAGAAGAAGAAAGAAAGAGGGAGACATTAGAAAGAGATTTAACCTTGGTTACCTGTCGAAGAGTGTGGCCAGTAATGTTACATCTTTTCCTCTGACTTCATGCTACAGACTCCTACTTACACCAAACAAGCCAACATACAGGCATCACTTCCTGTGCAGCAGAGGTTAAAGCCCTTCCCACTACTCAACAAGTCCTCCCAATTAAACAACAGAATACATCATTTTTAATTGCCTTACAGAGTGACACAGGAATTTCCTGATCTAACAACACAGTCAGCAAGGCGATGTACTTAATAGTGCCTTCCGACAATGTTCCTGATCTGATGGGCTATAGTTAAGGTTTGGTTAGTTTCAGCACAATAACAGTTTGGTTAGGGCTAAAGAGAGAGCATGTTAATGCTGAAAAGAAACCAGCATTGATGGTTGTTGGTAAATGGGAAACGAACAGTAATGTCTTGTGTTCAAGTCCAATGTTTGGCTGCACTCATCCTGACACTATTTTCTCATTAGTTTCTGATGGACAAGATCATTAAAAGACCCTCTCTGGGCACAATTTGCATCTAATAGGGTTTCTCCACAATACAGTTCAATTATCAAGTTAAAATTTTCTTTCTCTCATTGAAAAATCAAGAATCTATGAATATGCAAATATTTTTTGTTTCCAAAGTTTAACTTCTAAACTCGAAATGCCTCCTACTTCACTGAAAGTCGACTCATAGTGTGTGTGCTCAGGAGGTTTCAAGTTTCCACTTGTGTAAATTTCATATTGGACACAAAACCATGCTCGTACTTAAACCGTCCCCCTTCTTCAGATGAATGTGAAAAACTTCTGGCACATACATTATGCTGCACGGTGGTGGTCAAACATCAAAGAGAAGTAACAATAAGCAAATCCATTGTTGTATGATGGGAGACTTTAACTTATGTCATCCTTTTT
>NW_019525437.1:7512415-7562736 GCF_002814215.2 Seriola lalandi dorsalis
GAGGACAAATTACTCAATTTTTTTATTCATCTATATGAAGATATAGCATATTATATAGGATTTTTTTTTCCTTTTTTTTTTTTTTTTTTTTTTTTTTTTTTTTAAATTGCACTATTGAAAATGAATTAAAAGTCTTTAAATTTTCCATTTCCTGGGTTACACTATCCCTTTCTAGAAGTGCACCAAATCTTGGGTGTATATGTAGAAGTACAAAGGTTATTCATGGCAATTTGTGAGCAAACCTATTCAAAACATCTCCAAAAAAGTTAAAATGTGCTTTCACATAGTTCAAGAAACTGTTTTTTAGCTGCAGGAGAGAGATTGTATACAGAGATTCCTTTAGTGCAGCTCACTGTGTAGTTGAATAAAATATTCTTTAAATAGTATTCCATCAAAACACTATTACAGAAAACACACTCCCTATGTATAATATTAAAATACCCACAGAGAAGGTAAGCTACAGTGGGGTCCAAAGTCTGAGACCACTTTCCCATTCATGGGAAATGGGAATACACATACACTGTAAAGAAATAACCTGAGACTGAAATTGACTTACTGTCTCCATGACAACGGAGGGGTCCCACCTTGTAGGCAGCCTCTGACCCCAGCCGCTGGATGTCACCCAGCACCAAAGACCTGACTGGAAGGGACTCCTTATAGGTGAGTAGGCCTGAGTCATTTGCCCTGTAAGTGGAGAAGGAAGAAGAGAAAAAGTGGTAGAGAAGAAAAGAAAAAAGGGAGAGGTGGGGAAGATGGTCATGGAGAAGAAAAAAAACAAGAAGGAAGAGAAGGAGAAGAAGGATGCGCGTAAGAAGGAGTAAGAGTTGAAGGAAGAGGAGTAGATGAGGAGGAAGAGAAGGAAGAGGCACAGGAGGAGAGACAAATGGAGTAGTGGAGGAGATGGATTAGAATATGAAGAAGCATGTAAGGAAGAGAAGGTGGAGAAAAAGAGGAGGAGGTTGATTAGAAAAGGAAGAGGGAGAGAGGGCGTTGGAAAGAAGATGAAGAGGGGGAGAGGGAGATGGAGGTGAAGAAGAGGACATCAACGTTAGCGGGATGAACCTTCATGCATACAGAACAGGTGTAAAACTTGTGCCCGACTGAATTCAAACCACGCTGTGTTTGAAAAATTGTTCACACGAAGACAAGAGTTTCAGCTGACACAACATGTCTCCATGATGTTTTGTGGAACCACTTTATGAAGGAATGTAGGCTGAATGATTCATCTGCACATTCGCCACGCACACACTCCGCTCCGTGGTGTTTCAAATTCTAGCAGTCTGCTTTGTTGCTGCAAATTTTTGTCAAAAAATAAATCTAGGACTGTAGGCACATACAGCGCCGGTGAATCTGATGCGATACTGACGGCAAGAAAAAGTCTTTAAAAATAGAGCCAGAGTCGCACAGATTTAGGAAGCGAGATAATAGAAATAAAGACCTTTGGCTATGCAGACAGTAGCGCGATTGGTTACAATATGAGAAAATGGGTCTCTGCTGCAGAATTGGTCACAGGATTGGGGAAGGTGACCTAAATACAGAATTGCTTACAGCATGGATAAAAGGATTTAAATACAGGATAGGATAAAACATGAAGAGGGATGTTTAAATATCTTGGGATTTGTCCCGGACGTCTCATGGCTCCTTTCAGTCCGGTAAGGCGGGATGTGATGGTAAACACTGAATCGTATTAATGACTTGTGATTAGAGCAGTAACACAGATTTCATTAAACCGTCAGTGTTCTGAGTGTCACAAGCAAGGTATTTTTATACCTGTCTTTATAAGAGACGTTAACATATTCCCTCTTTTTTAAAGCTGTTCCAACCAAATAATTGCTGTTATGTTACATTAAAGTTGAGTAAGGATGACATTTTTAATCATCTTAATCAAAGGAGAGTTTGATTTAGAGTGAAACAACTGGTGCACAGTGGTTCTGTGCTCATGTGTAGCAGGTATAATGTTTGACATGTTCACCATCTTATTTTTTTGCAGTAGCACAAAACGCAGCACAAAAAGTGCAGCTGAGACTGATGAGAATGTCATTAGTTTCTCAGATGTTTGAACATAAACTAAAATAGTGGAAAGAATGAGATTTTGACCTGATGATGGTGTTGGATAAGAAGTTAAAGAATCACCAAAGTGATTACAAGTGATGCTCCTGAGTTACATCATGATCTCACAGTGAAGTTGACCTTTGACCATTTGGATATAAAATGTCATCACTTCATTTCTTTATCCTATTAGACATTTGTTTAATTAGTGTATCAAATTGTGAGTTATGGCCAAAAACGTGTTTGATCACCAAAATCTAATCAGTTCATCCTTGAGTCTAAGTGAATGCTTGCAAATTTGAAGAAATTCCCTCCAGGCGTTACTGGGATATCGTGGTTTACAAGAACGGGATGGACAGAAAACCTGAAAACATAATGTCTCATAAAAATTAATGGCAGCCTCATGGTGGTGCTAGAGGAAAAGTCAAGGGATCACCAAAGTCGGTCGGGTTCATCCTCTGAGAACTATAAATGCCTGTACCAAATTTCATGGCCATCTATCAAACACTGTAGTTTCAGTCTGATCCAAAGTGGTGGATGAAATTACCATCCCTCGAGCCATGCAGCTAGAATGACTAAAAATGTATCCAATCTGTCATTCCCTCTACAACACAGCATTGTAAATCACTGTACATGTATATTAAAGTGCAGATAACCATATAAAAAATGCTCATGCTTCATGCTACACCAACAGTTTGCTTTGGTGCAATAGTGCACTCCAAGGTGTCAACACTGATATAGGACAGAACTCAGTGTTCTTTGCCTTCATCCTAAACCCCATAATTTGTTATGATCCCATGATTATGGAAAGTTCTCTTTTCTTAATTGTTGGCAGTTGTTTGTTAATACATATAAGACCCCCCCCCCCCCTTAGTTTTAGTCAACAATTTAAACACCATTCTAAATCATTTCTCAAGGTATAATTACAATACAATAAGAGGCATTATTGCTCACTTAATGAGAATTCATAAATGATTTACTAAGGAAATATTTTCAAAAGACTTCCTTCAAAACAGTGTTTATGTAAAGGCGTATGTACAGTACTGTACCACTGGTCATAGTCAGCATCACAGTTGCAGTAGTGATTTGAATCCAGACAGCTGTCCTGGAGACCGCAGGCACACTGACGGCTGTTGGGCTGAGCTCCGCCCCAGTACGTCTGGACCTGACCTGCATCCGGACCTCCCACCCACCAGCTGAATGGAGCACCCTCTGAAACACACGCATGTGCACAAATACACACTTTAATCCTTTTTTGCTCCAGGGACCAGTTATCCTGCAAAACAGAGATGGATTTCACATGAATTTTACAACAGAGGTAAGACAATGAAGCCCACAAGGATAAATTAACTCACATCTGAATGAGAAACGTCTGACAGAGAACTGTCACTCATCTAGGCCTATGTTTTCATCGCAACAAATTTGGTAGATATATTTAAATCCAAAGCTTGATTTGCATATAAAAATGGGACATAAAAAAGGGGTAAGGAAAAGATCCTCCTCTCTTTTTCTTACCCCTTCAGTCTGTCCCTCTCTGTAGGTTTTAAACACAAACCAACACGGCTCTGTCACTTCCCTGTCCTGAATTCTGCAGCCTTGCTGCCCTGACCATGAGCCACTGCTGTTTCCCTGATAAAATTGGACAGATAATGGGCAGTTGCTCTCTCAAGACTTCTCTCCTTCACAAGCATCCTGATAAGTAGGTTTTGTATGTGTACACAGTGGTGGCGCGCAGTTAAAAACAAGATGGGTGACTTTCCTCAGTGCACTTTGAAACTCAAGCATCCTAAGGAGAATAAATAAAGGTGAGCAGATGTTTAAGAAAAACAAATGAGAAATCGAGAGGTGCAAATAAAAGAGTAGCTGCTGCAGCAGTTGAGGAGAAAATGCACAACAGAAAACGTCATTGATGTTTTGGTTAGTTAACTAAATCAACGATTCACACCACTTCTCTCTGGCTCCAGATATAGATCCCTCAGACACTGAAGAACCTTTTTGTCTGATGTCCTTTTCCTTTTAACTACCCTCTCTCCTCCACCTTCCACTCTCTCCTCCACCTTCAACACACACAAACACACTTCAGGATGCTTAACTATGACAGTAAAACTCAAATATTTCACTTTCCTACAAAAATCATCTCAGTGACATTGAGTCAACATAAAGAAGAGCAGAATGAGTTTTTCCTCCAGGCTTCACCTGGTGTGTTGAGGAGGCGGGACCTCCTGCAGTGGTAGGACAGCTCCTGCTCACAGTGCTGTGACTGGCTGATGATGGCTGCTAACTGCCCCTCCTCAGAGGCATAGTCGAAGTGGGCTGAATGTCGGTTTCGCTCAGGAGACGAATGAACTCTGGTCAGCTCGGTGTTGTTGTGCTGGATCACCATCCACGCCCTGTTCTCTGGTGGGAAGACGAAGGGAAGCAAAAGACGAGGGGAAATAAATATTTTGGAAGAAAGGAGTGGAGGAGGATTCAGTGGTGTTTGTGTGTTACCTGTCATGTTACAGTAGATGAGCTGGGGCTTGATCGGTCCACTGCCATCAACGTCTATGTAATAATGTCCTGATGTGTTGCCTTTGTGTTTGTACGCCTCACACGACTGCTCGTATGTCGCTGAGGAGGAAAACACGACAGAACACAGTGCAGCATGTCAATCGGTGGCTTTGGCTCATGAGATAGAAAATGGGTTCTTATACTGCACCACTTTACTATCAAATCAGCATTGTGATGTCTTGATCTTGATATCTTATCGAGAAAGTGTTCCCAAGTTTTGAAAAAAAAAGAAAAAAAGAAGCAGGGGCTTGTGAGGAAGCAGGCTTTCTATTTTCAGAAAACTTTGGGCCGACTGTGTTTTCATGTTGCAAAATACCGAGCGCTCAACAGCTTCACAAAAGACAACAGTGATTAAGCCAAACTGAATACAAATAATTTAATGCTGCAAAAATTCAATAGAAGAGGAGTCCAAATACACAACTGTCTTCTACAAATTATGTTTTGTATCAACATAATGAGGAGATGTTGTCAATTAACGTATCATCTGCCACATTACATATACATTTTACAATCACTAAAACATCCCTGTCACCTAGAAATTACATTTATATACAACTAACCTGCAAAAGCAAATATGTTTTGTAGGAAATGTAATCAGTGGCTGGATTATAATCAGAGGCAATGTGTTTTTTGAATGAATGAGGGATACATTTATTAGCGACAGCGGATTTGCAAGGAAGTGATTGGGGTGGACGGCGGTCGTCCAAAGCAAGCAGCTGTCACACCAGAGACCAAGATTCACATCCACAGTCTTGTGTGTGGTTTAGGTAATGAAGACACTCTGGTTAAGGTTAGGCAGGGAGGGATCATGGGAACAGATGTTGGGTCTGAAGTCACAGTGAACAACATAACCAAACTAAACATAACCATAAAGAACAGTTTAATAGTGCTGTGGTG
Source organism: Seriola lalandi dorsalis (assembly GCF_002814215.2). Classification (NCBI taxonomy): domain Eukaryota; kingdom Metazoa; phylum Chordata; class Actinopteri; order Carangiformes; family Carangidae; genus Seriola; species Seriola lalandi. The sequence goes on from NW_019525437.1 coordinate 7,517,912, forward strand.
GATATTATACTGGAGACTGGATATTTTGGCAGAAACAAATGCACTGTGTTGATTAAAAAGTTCACTGACAACATAATTAATATCCATTCATAGCAGCTAAAGCAGGATTAACACTAATTTTATTGCTATGTAGCGCACACGCACACACACACAAAAGTTTCCAGCATGCTCCTCTTCTCATGTCTTTTCTCAGGAAGAAAACTCCCGAGACTTTGATACAGCTCAAGAAAGGTTTTGACCAAATGTAACAATGAAACACAGAGGTGGAGTTTATGTGTGGGTGGGTGGGTGGGTGGGGCGGGGGTTCCAGAGTTGGCCCGGATCCAGCCCTGGGCTGATTACACCACCCTGGCGTAGAAAGATTCAATCAATGCTTAGCTGTGTAATCAAAGCCACAATCTCTTTACCTTCTAATTTGACTCACCTAAAATACTGTAGGCACTCTCTAAGTTGAAATCCATTTATGTGGAAAGAACAGTCCGCCTCAGGACTCCCTCTCCTTTCCTAACATGCTTTCTGTCTCCATCTCCTCTCCTGTTTACCTTCCTCTTAATCCTATCCTCACTCTCTCTTCATCTTTCTCTCTACGCTCCTCATTTCTCTTTTTGTTTCATCTCTGCCATCTCTTCCACCCTTCACTTCTGTTCATCTCTGTCATTTGTTCTGATGGTACAGGGGATATAAATGATTACGCAGTTTGGTCTAAGCCTTCATACCAGTCCAAATGTTCTAAACTACTGTATATGGCAAAATTTAGAGCTAATTATAACAAAAACATTTCATACATTACTGTGTATTTATAATCATTACTGTGTATTGGCTTTCAACACTAAATGTAACCCCTGAGCGAGCCCACACTCTTAAAAACTCCCATAAAAACATTCAGTAAGGAACCCCAGAGGTCTTTACTCCAAATGAAAGAATCCTTTGCCACAAAAAGGTTAAAAATTAGACTTAAAAATACAACTGTTCATATTTCAGGAGCTTTCTAGCTACTAGAGGGGAAGGTTACGAGCTGTGCTTTGGTAACCTGTGGTGACTCAGTGTTGGTCATCTCAGGGCAGTGGCTGTTAAAGCACAAGTTGTCATTTAGGCTGCCTAAAATACAGCCAGAAAGAGCCGTTAGCATGGATAGACTCTTCATCTGGAATTGTGTGAAACCTAAATGGGACTCAGTTTTAGCCTATAGTTTATCTGCCTTTTTGTTGTACAGTATAATTGTGACCGTTCCCTCTAATACTTCCACAACTGTTACAGCAGATGAAGTTGTGATGCTGCTGTCTACAGGCCCAACTCAATCTGTCACTCAGTCATTTTTCACAGCAGTGCATAAATGCTGTGGAAAAAAAGAAGCAGATCCTCTAGAACCAGACGAAGTTCAACAATGAATCAGTTTTCAAGATTGTTGAGCATGTTGTTATGTATTTGTATTTCAATAATTAGTATATTAACATTAATTTATTGGCCTGTTCCTATGTGCGTGGGTGTTGATCTTTAAGTGATCATTGTTGGTGGTCATTATTAAGCTGACACACCAGATGGTTTGTTACTAAGAACCATCTGGGAAGGTTTTGTTGGAAACTGTTTGGAAAAGGGCCGGAGCGTTCAAAAAATACTTGGCAGATGATTGGATGAACCATCTGTCTAAAATTATCTATCACGGGCTAATTTCAACCAATCAGATTCTGTGTCCTTCCCGGAGCCAGTTGGTAAATCAACCTCTTGCAGAGTGAAAAGATAACTTACACTGGGAAAATAACTGATATAACTGATGCTATAGCAGAATCTATGCTATCCTCTTTAGGAGCCACTATTGTTGTTAGTGATCAGTCACTTCTCACTGTTATCATGCCAAGCGGCAACCTCCAGGGCTGAAAAGGAAGCCAACATAGAAGTGCCAAAAACTGCAGTTCCTTCAATGGCCACTAGAGTCTGGCTCCAAAAACGAGTCAATCCCCATACACCCCCATGTTAAAATGCTCCACTTTACAGCAGAAGTAAACATGTTTACAGCCTGGGACAAAAAACAGATTGAGTCTCTATATATCTAATTCCCTCCTTCATGACAGCTGACATTATTTGTCATTAAAGTTGGGATTAATTGAGGGCGTGCCGTTTTGAGTGACAGGTGGGTGACTGTATGTTAGCCACAAACCGGCATGCACCGAATCAGGCACTGACAAGACGGCGACAGTGGCAGCAGCTCACTGTGAGCTTCAAAACTGCTCTTCAGAAACCTGTGGATGACGTCACGGAGGCTATGTCCATTTTTATATACAGTCTATGGTGGCTGCCAGTAGTCCGTCCCTCATGGGACACTGATCCGAACTACTGTAGTTTGACCACAAGCCAACTGGAGCCTGGCGAGATGGATTCTTGTTTGCAAGAAATCCATCTGCCTCACAAGGTAAGGTCATTATAGATTTCTCTTTCTTTTTCAGAAACCCGTTAAAATGATTCTATACCTACTGTGCCCATGTTTTTGTCAGTTCTTAATTGCTTCTTTTTTATGATTCGACTAATGAACTACCTGGAAGCCTCAGACTTCTAAAACCAAAATACCCAGCAAGAGGAAAGAAGTTCACAGCAGTTTCTGTGACGCTGAGGTTGATGTGTGCTGTTTGAAGAGAGAAGTGGGAGAAAACTGTATCTTTCATCTACAGCAGCATGTCTTCCCTTTGTTCTTTCCTTAGCTTTCTCTCAGTGGATAGAGTGACACTTTATTTCTGCACTATGTATTACCAACCAGGCTATTTTTGTTAAAAAGCGGCATATTAAATTTGGTGCAAACTTACCCGCATGTCTCCACAGACTTGCAGATAATGTAAAACATTGAATAAATCGCCATCAAAGTTTTTATTTTCATAGTAAAACATGTTTAACTTGATATGCACTTGAAGTAACTGATGCAATTAGGAAGAAAATGTATAAGTTCAGCATTCAGAGTTGCTTTAATCATTGTTTTGTGTATTTTCTTATGTAGTTACATTTAAGGAGAAAAACAATATCATATCTCAAAACTGAGCCATCCAGGCACACTAGTCATTTTCAACTGATGCCTTTCTCTTCAAATCAGACAGTGGTTCTGCAAAACAAATGGTTTTCCTTTGAGAAAAGGAAAAAGAAATTATTTCTATGTTTTTGTTATGCATTGTTTATGCTCCTGAAATATCAGAAATCACTCATCCTAGTTTCAGCAATATCTATAAAGGAAATGTAAATTTTAGAAGTTCTTTCGTCTGTGACACAGCCATAGAGTTTGAGTGGCAGGTGTTTGATTTCAGCATGAGCTTCTGCCTCTTTGTGTCCAGTGGGACGTGAGTGAAAAGCAGCCTTTACACTCAAGTCCCTTTACACACTGGCCTGGAGTTGGATTCACACACATACACACATCACACAAATATGCAGTCCCATTTAAAATGAACCAGTCAGACCACAGATAAGGGCCATCTGCAGGTGTCAGAGAACCAAAAATAAGACCTTTCCGAGAAAAAAAAATTTAATGGAAGTCTAATTTTCTCACCGTAATGAAGTACCACCAATCTGTTTAGTCTATTCCTGATTGAACGCAGCAAATTAAAGTTTTTGAAACAACAGAATAGGAAAAAATGGACACAAGGAAATTAACTGTTTGGGGACATGGGGTCTCACTGCTATTAAAGCAGATGAAATGAGAACATGTCTGGAATATTAACCACATTCTCTGAAGGCGTTGGTAACAGGTCAGCAAGACGACGGCTGTGCTGTGATTTCAGCTGTATTTACTTGTAAAATAATCACTCAGAGAGAAAGTTAGAAGCTCATTCATGTCAGCTGCCATGTAGTCAGCAAAGACAGTTTTGCCTTGTACTCGCAGGGCAGTACTGGTGACTCTCTTCTACATAAAGTGGCTAAGGTTTGTCCAAAAAGTTGCTTTATTTGTCACTGGGTGCTTTTCTGATTAAAAAGGCGCTAATGGGGTCTGAAAGGTCAGTTAATCTAGTGACAAATGCACCAGGTTGTCAACAAAGCTTGTTCGCACCAAGTCATTTTGAAAGAAGAAGAAAACAAACTTCATCACTCAGCCGTTCAGACACTCAATCTGCGCCATTTGTTTTTATAAGACAGGCCCTGCCAAAAAAGACACTACCCAGCCAACACCGGCCATGAGTTAGCTACTAACTGGTGAACATACTAGAGTCAGATGTTTCCCTCACAAGTTGGTGGAGACCAAAAACACAGTTATAGGAGAATGAATAAATTAACATTCACAGAGGTGGGCAGAAACACATCTATGTCTGCTAAGTAGGCAATAGGTTAAATAAGAAACTGGTTTCTAACAATTCATGATGAAAGCTTTATGTGTCAATTTTGTGTTCGCAGCTTGTTACGTTGCAGTGGCCAAAAATAAATAAACACAAAACAAAAATAAAGCTCAATTATTGCAGCTTTAAGTAAATAATCAAATGTTAAGTATCTTACAATGGTCTATCATCACATAAGATTTTAATTTGACTAATACCTGTCTTCTAAAGAGTGATAAGGACAGAAAATAAGACAACTTAAAGTACTGACGACTTCACCACTTTAGCATCTTCTATATTTGTCATTGCATTTTAGGCTTCAAGCATTTTAAAAACCTTCTGATGCCCGTGGCCGGTTGCTTACAGCTGTGGCAGGTGGCTCCTCTGTAGCCGCTGTTGGAGCAGTTACAGTGGAAGGTGCTCCATGATTGAGTACATCTACCTCCATGCTCACAGTGACTGGGGGAACACCTGGGAGACAGATAGAGACAAACACAGAGAGAGAAGCTTATTGTCTGTCAAAGGTTCTCTAAGAAGTTTCTCAAGGATGTCAGTATGAAAGGGAAAGGGAACAGGCCTTCAGCACACCTGACTGTTGTGATGTGCAGGTGTGTAGGAGGGACCTGAATAGAAGCTGTCTTAAAACAACAAAAGAGAAGTTTGAGTCTTTTAAGAACATTTCAAAAAGCCTTTATTTGCATGTCAAGCGAAACAAAGGGGCATGTTCTGAAAAGTAGCTGGTTTGAAACTTCCCTTTGTTAGTATTGTTAACTAACGTTGCATCATCCAGAGACAAAACTCTTGAACTCTCGCCCATCCTGTCTCTGAAAGAATAAAGTCTCATTTTATTGTTTATGTTCATCCATCCGGCTGGTGCAGTGGATGGTGTTTCCCACAGGATGAGGATTTATTTGAGGTGCTATTAGAGGTGAGGGGAGGGCCTATAACATTTAAGAGTCAGCTGTGAAGCTATTTAATTTATTGTATATTAGGCTGGGACCAAGTGCAATTAAATCACCTGTAGTTGAGTACTAATAAGCTAATTTATATTTGCAGTAGCACGGGGAGAATGTACAACACACAGGAGCACCACATTAACAGTGATACTAACATCTAACATCCAATAAGGGGGAACTTTTTTTTCTTTCCAAATCTATACAGTTGCACATAAATGAACTATTCCAGCAGACTTTTTCAATCAGTCAATATGAAGTCACATTTTCTTTTATTGTATTTCTATGCACAATACCAGAGAGAGACAGTCCACACACTAACACATCTGTTAATTATTATAGGCCATTTTTCCATAATAGTGTTGCTCAGAGAGAGTTTGGGATCAAGTTCATTTCCTGTAATCTTCTACATTAGCAAACACTAATATAGTGTTGGCTATAAATAGGAAATAAACTTGGACCCATTTAGAATAATAATGTGCTTAACAGTGAAATGTTGTATAGATCAGATATGAAAAAATTTCCCCCAAAACTATTTGATTGTTGCTGTCAGCACACACACAGTGCTTTTTAAAAAAAAATCTGTCTGATAGGTTTTACAATTTCTCCAACATGACACAAACACTCGTACACAAGTATCCCTCTTCCCTCTCTCCTGTCCCCGTAGCAGAGATAAACAGGGTTGGCATTAAGAGCCCTTCAAATACAAAATAGGTAGTGGGGAAGCTCAGAGTACAAAAACAAAACAAATAAAAATGTATAAAGCAATATATAAGATCCCTGTGTATCACATGTCACACAAATGGCATGGTCAGATCAAGCACAAAATAGTGTAAAGATGATGTGTATAGACTTCCAACACCATCAGGCAAAAGCTGAATTTGACAGCAGGTAAGTGCTGCTGATACGTAGGAACCTGAATCCTTTTTTCCCCTCATCTTAAGCCTAATATTAACCATCATAACTACTGACAAACTCACAATGGTCCTCACATAGGTAGACACACAGAGTCTTGATAGAGCAAAGCTAGATATCCAAAGGGGTGAAAGACAAGGGGTTCTGGAGGACGAGGGAATTAGGAAGCATCAACAGTGCAGGATGGCAGGCGAGAGAAGTGGGAGTGAAGAGGTGAAACAGAGGGCTGTGGGAGGCAGAGGGAGGCAGAGGGAGGGACAGATCAGGAGAGCAGCAGCGAGACAGTGGCAGTGACTGGATATCAACTCTGTTTGGACAGTGAACCAGTGGAAATGAGGTCAGGGGCCTGTAGCTAGATACAGTAGGAGAAGAATCATGGTATATCACTCAATATAAATGGAAAACTGATTTTTTATTGCTTAGGTGAGTTTAATAAACAAAACTCTTGTTCTCTTTGTTTCCTCTGTTTCCCCACATGACGTCCCAGTCCAGTCCTGTTAAAATTAGGTAAGATCTATTTTCAGTCCAACCACTTATTTCATTCTTTAGGTAGACTTTTATGGTGCACCTTTCCAAATGCAGGTCGAAATACAACAGTAACCGCTTGTAAATGTTTGTGATTAGGCAGCAATTTCCAGGGTTGAAAAAATGAAGCCAACACGGATGTGATGTCACGGAGGCTACGTCCATCTTTGTGTACAGTCAACGGTTGAGACCTGCGGACCTTCCTCACCTGTATCCCTGCAGATTTATCCTGAATACAGGGAAAAGCTGGCCCAGCACACAGCCGATCCACAGTCCAGACTATTCCTTTCTACCAGACTCTAGAACGAATAGCCAGAGAACATTTCTTGTTTATTCACCACTTTATCTTCATTGTAAAAGCAGACAAGAAGAGCAGGTAGACAAATGCCTGTGCACGCGCCCACTTTGCTGGGTTTCTTAAAATCCACTTTGTCCTCACTCCCACTGTCGACTGCAAAAGTTGGGAAAACGCAACTTTTCTTGGCAAGAGCCATGTGCAGCCACAGTAGGCAACTCTTTCCAGCAGCGTTGGAGGAGTTTTCTGTCATCGTCTCAACATCCAGTTTGCTGTCGGCATCCTGCTGCCACATGCAGCCTCAACCGTGGAACACAGAGAGCGAAAATGACAAAAAAACTCAGAAACACAAGCCTGCGATAAACAGTGAACTGAACCGAGCCTGTATCGCTAATCTGCTATAAATCTTTCCAGGGCTAAAAGTTCCCACTTTTCAAAGCACTTTTTCCTTTATAAGTCTGGGGGGGGGGGGGGGGGGGGGGCTCGCTCCTATGGCTTGACTAACAAATGGCAATGCAACGTGACAGTGTACTGCACCAGAGCTCAGATCACAAGACTCCAGGATTAACTGAGAAAAGAGACTCTGTCGCTTATCTAAAAGTTTCTAGTGCGGTGTGACAGTGTCCTATAACGTAGCTTGGATCACAGGGCTTGCATCCAATCTCGCTGGTTTCTATTACAGCCTCTGGCTAACCAACGCAGCACAGCACAGCCCCGCCCCCGATCTGCACACTATTACTGGACAGGTAGACCAGGATATCCCACAAAGACTTCAAATAACTGCAGTGTGCTGAACAGCGTGAGCCAGGGGGAGAGGAAAGGTATGTATTTTTATCCTTTCAGTTGGCTGTGCTCCTGCTAATGGATAAGCTGCCACATCTCACACACGCACGCACGCACGCACGTACGCACGCACGTACATACACACACACACACACACACACACACACACACACACACACACACACACACACACACACACACACACGCACGTACGGGGAGAGTTTGGGAATGACACAGGTGTGTGAAGGATAAGATGTGTGTGTTTGTGTGTGAGTCACTGGTCACATAGAGCATCAAACACATGGAGAAGTCAGTGGCTGTCAGACAGACAGATACGTAGACACTGAGGCACAGCATGAAGAGCGGACCTCTTGGTGACCCGCATTTCTTTTTATTTGTGTGTGTGTGTGTGTGTGTGTGTGTGTGTATGTGTGTGCCCTTTGACAAGGTGTATTATTAAGTTGTCGGGAACCTGACAGAAGTAAAGAGGTCAGAACTACTGCCTTCTGACAGCTTCATCTGTCTCGCTCCAAAACACACACACACACACACACACACACACACACAGGAGAGATTTCGTAGCTTTGGAAAGCATGAGTGTCCTAAAGGTGTCATTATGCTTCAAACAAAGTGCTTGTCGGACTGTAGAAAAACGTCCGATGCCCCCCACCCCCCTTCCTCCAACACCTTTCCCAAGTCAGACTCTGTGGCTATGTCCAAAGATTTCTTTTCAAATATAAGTGTTATCTTCTCATCAACTCTCAGCATGAACTTAAATAAAATGTCCAACTACTCCTTTAAAAGTCCTTCCTCAACTTTTTATTCTTGTATTCTTGTCTTCTTCTTTGTGTCCTCTTCAGCGTGTTTTATATAATATCTAAGAGACAAAATATGAAATAAAATATATAAAAAACACTGATGGATAAAGTTTATGGAAGTTCATGGAATTTGGAACTGAGCAGGGATTGAATGGTTCGTCTTCAGGACAAAGGGAATCAGAAGAACAATGGACAGGACTAATGGTGCTCTATCCCAGAAGAGGTTGTCATCCACAGGCTCTGACCAGGGATGTTTACTGTCCTTGTTATTGTATACTTTATAAAGAAATGACTGTAGGAGTAGGTGTGATGTCAGGCTTCTCCTGAAGTTTGCAGATGACACTGTCCTAATGAGCCTGGATGGAGAGGTTGATGTTGGGCCAGTTGTATAGCGGTGTGACAACCACTTCCTGGAGTTAAAACTTCACAAAACTTAAAATAGGGCATATCGACTTCAGGAAAACCTCACTCAACCTTCCCAACTATAATTAAGGGCTCGCTTGTTATAATAGGTGAGTGCTACAAGTACCTGGGAAAAGTGACTGACAAGAACTTGAACTCTGACTTCAACACATCCACAATCTGTATAAAGGGCCAGGAGACTTTACTTTCTCACAGTTTGAATACTTTTAACGTGGACAAAGCACTGATGGCTTTATTTTAAAAATGCTTTACTGAGTCCAATTTAACCCTTTGATTTCTTGGTGTACGAACCTTACAGTCGACGTCCTCTTGTATATTGTAATGTGTGTCCTCTACTGTAAATCAAGTTTCCCCTTGAGGGTGATTAAAGATCTCTGAACTCTGAACATCGGCATGTACAGTATTAAGTGGTGGCAGGACTTGAAGGCCACCGCCAACCTCTTACTGTATACGGCTGCTGTGCCCTGTGGTGGTCTTCTTAAAGTCTATTCTCTTCAAGAAAACTTGGTAAGACCCTACTTCCCATTTCTGGCTTCGATAATCACCTGAAATGAACGAGGAGATGAAATACATTTCTCCCTCGCTGCTAATTAATCTACTTAGCTGCACACGCAGCAAGTCTTTCAGCCTCTCCTCAGGAATGCAGTTAGGTGTAGCTGGTGCGTTAAGTGGCCAAGAATGAGAGTTTTAGATTAATAAATGCCGACTGTTGCTCTATTTTCAATCCTTGGTTTCAAAGGCTGGCTCTTGTGCCTCAGGGAAGGATTTTTTTCAATTTGATGTTGATGTGTGTTATAAACAAGTGATTTAGCGACCCCTCAGAGATGGTTCAGATTTGGAGACTTATATAACCGTGTGTGAGGGAAAGAGCGGGGATTATAATACATTTAAGCCATCCTCCTCCAGAACTTGGCCCTAAGTAAAACACCTCAATTAGCAGGTTGTCACACTGTATAGTCTCATATCACAACTTTTCTTTGCATCCCTTTCATCTTACCGCGAGGTGACAGATAATGAATGCAGTTTTTTTATACCTTTCATTCACATCACCACTTCGATTGCTTTGGCTGTGAGTATATATTTTATTTCTATCTACCTGTATATCTGTGTGCTGTACAAAAAAATGACACAATAAACCCTCTACAAAGCAAAGGTGCACATAAATATGCATCAACCGATATGTTTATTCAGGCCGATACCGATACTAATTATTAAAAATCAAGACCAATAACCGAGCTGACATTTTGCAGTAAAACTGAAAACTTGAATGACAAAATTTACAGCAACACATACCCCAACACATAAAATAAAAATAAGTAAAAACCAGTAAAACTTAAATTAAAATTTGAATCCTATTTTCCAAGTCCCTATGTCCAATAACTGGTCAGTACTCCCAGTTCACCAGCACCTGACTGTGGTGCAGAGACGGCTCCTGTTTCCCTCATAGATGCTGTGACTTCACGAAAAACACTCTTGATACAGAGCAGGGTGGTGAACAGGGACATTTTCTGGCTTATGAAGCAAGTAACCTGAAGCACACTTCAGCCGCCACAGATGAAATCTTTATCAAAAAAAAAAAAAAATAATAATTTACCAGTGTCTTTTTTTCTGCAGGTATGCCACATCCAAAACATAACAAGTTCAGGGGTTTTCTGTGGAGTAACATTAGCAAATAAAAACTGAAACTGGGTTTTATCATCATAGCATTAGATCAAAATAATTGTGATGCTTATAGTAACTTCAGCAACATTTGCATTTTATATTTACTCATCACATGATAATGCTGCAGACGAGACTCTGAACCAGACTACAAGCAGTGACCTTTCAGAGAGAGGCGGCTGCATCAGAGACAAATGTGAACATTTTTATTGTATTTATTTTATCCTGCAATCAGATCAGACAGAATACTAATTATGATATTTGGGGAAATTATGAATATTGACCGCTCCATATAAATATATCCATACAACATGAATAGGTTCACAAAGACACAGCTAGTCTGTAAGTGTGGTCACCTCTGAAATAGGTTAAATACACCATGTAGTAGCATTGCCCTGGTTGTTGTGTCCCATTTCTCTGTCCCTCTCTAACAGCTCTGACAAAGGATAATGAAGATGCGATTCTATGTTTCGGTTACTGTCAACGAGAAGAAAACCAACAATATGATAATATATAATATACTAAACTCACCCAGCCTGTCTGTTGTTCTCAGCCCTGGGCCCATTTGTTACTATTGAAGATGTAAACCTTTCAGAATGCATCAGAAATATATACTTTCAATTTTAACAATAACTGCGTGATATTCAAACAGGAGTAAGTTGTGCATTTGGTGGCGAGTATTTTCAGTCATGGCTCTGTAACACAAGTTAGTATTTACAGCACCAGCTCAGGAGAGGATACTTGACTATGTGGGAACATGTCACCCAGTTCAACAGTGTGGTATTGATGTGTGTGTTTGAACGTTTTCTGGAGGAATAATTTTTAGCAGACAATCAAATTATTGCCATTTTTGTTTTGGAATTGAATTTGCTGATAATATCACCTGACCAGACTTATCCCTTAAGTCCTTATTGTCTGGTCTACACGCTTGTTGTTTTCACAGTCATAGAGTGACAAATTCCAAGTCTAATTAATTAGCCTTGTTAACTGTGGTGTTTTTGTGTTGAGGTCACTTCAGTACATTGACAGTCCCGTCTCTATCGCTGCACTTGAGTCCTCATCTGACTTTAAAGAAGACAGCAACTAATGACATTAAAATGTCAATATGTGTATTTTATTGAGCATGGTGAAAGGAGAAACACTCTCTGAGCAATGCATTTAGAATATGAATGTGTGCTCCAAACCAAGAGCAAAATGCAAATATATCCCAAACTGAGTATTTATTCCTACCACTGTTTTCATTAATCCTGAAATGACTGTGAAAACAACTTTGAACCCAAATAATGCAAAAAGCAGAGGAACTTTACATGAAAAGTCAATGAGTTCAGTCACAGCCAAGGAAAGAAATTAAAGTGGACTGGTGCCATAACAAGTGTGTACGTGTGGCATCACACATGACACCTCTGAGATGTGTGGGGCTCATGGTAACAGCAGTAAAGAAAACACATTCTGATGGTATTTTTGGAGACTAACCTGTCGATGATGCCGCACATATCAATCTGCAAGTGGCTGTAGTTTCCCAGCAGCCTTTGCTGCACTTTAATCAGGTCAACAGGTTGATCATCCAGTGTCAGGAGACGCATGCAGCCCTGAAACATGTTGAAGGGGTTCCTACAGTAATGACTGCTCTGCTGGGCAGGACAACCTGAGGAGGGAAACAGACGACACTCCATCAGTGGCTGGCCTCCACTTTGTGTTTGTTTAGAAGCTGTTTTTCTTGGTGTCATTTATAAACATGGAATTAAATTAATTTCAATGAATTCTAAGACAAGCAAGAAAAACACCTTACTCCCCCAGTAGCCCCAAAGTGTCTCCTGATTAAAGCATAAAGAAATGGTACCATATAGACTCAACTCGCATCCACTCTCAACGGAGAGATCTACCTATCTGTCATCTGAATATAAACCAATATGTTCGAGCACATTCAAGTTCTTCAGGCTGTACATGTCTCAAGAAACTAAACAGATACCACACAGTCAGATGAAAACAACACTGGAGTGTAGAGCGTCAGAAAGGTATTATTTTCATGATAAAAATAAAATTAAATAAGTATTGATATTAAAGGTCCCATATCGTATCAAGTGAGATTTCTCTCTTTTGATTATAAAGCAGGTCTAGGTTCTACATTAAAACTGTATCAAAGTATCAAAGCGATCAGTCCACAGAGAAATGCACACAGCCACATTAGGACTTCTGTAACTTTTTGACGTCACAACAAAGCAGTGATCGTGCTCAGCAATGCCCCAAGCTTCGCCCACCTGGACCAGGATTTGGTCTCTCTGACTGTTTACCTGAAATCTGCTATATTTTTTTTCAATCTCTCAGAAAATAGTCAGGCAATCAGAGGAGAGGCTCAGAGCCTCCTCTTTTCTGATTGGCTCACTGACCTGTTGTTACTAGAGCTCCAGAGAGAAGCCTTAGAGATGTAAAACTACATTGAGATGGTTTTTGGTTTTTAAAACCACAAATATGGACTGTGGCACATTTAGCTGTAATGTAAAAGTTAAGGTTAAGGTAAAATCAGGAATGACCTTTAATGAATATATGCAGTATACTGTTGTTATATACACCAGTATGGTGGTTGGAGATGCTCTTCATAATAACTGATATATCAGCTGGTGATGATGGCAGTATATGTCTAACTTCCTATGGTCTAGTGTGAGGGTATGGATGTCAGTTCTAATATATGTTTTGCATCTCACTGTGATATACTATAGACGTGTAGCAGCATAGAGGGCGCTGCTCTTGATTGATGCCAGTTGGTAGCCGATAATTGGTCCAGCATCATATAAAAGCGGCAGCCTGTCACCTGCTCTGTCTTGCGCTCCCTCATTGCGTCATTTCCGGACCGGATAATTGTTTGCCCCTTCAGAGCGGCAACGGTGGGCTGTGTTTGCGGTTGCATTTAGCGTCTTCTGTATTGGTAGGTGTCCTTCTCTCTCTCTCTCTGCCATTGCTGCCATCTTTGCTGGCTAAATGCTGGTGTGGTTACAGGTGAATGCCGGTAGCCATGCGGGTCTCGTCTCTCCCTCACTCTCCTTAAGCCTGTGTGAACTCTATAAAGGTAAGCGTTTGTTATTGCTGCTTCCCACAATTCTTCAGTTTTAGTGTAGCAATGCTAATTTAGTTTTTTTTAAATATTAGGAAGTCATCAGCTGACAGAATCCACCGGTGGTGTGACGTCACCACCAGCTGACTTGAGCCGCTGCTGTTTCGTCTCCTGTTTGCTTGCTTTGTGTCCTGTTCCGTGTTCGTAGCTGCTTGCTGGCTTGCTCCTTTGCTGTGTTTGCTGCTGTTGTCTGCGCTGCTGCGGGCCTCTCCATCCTCGCTCAGTTACCGGCTCGGCCTTGGTTGGTCGGCCGCTCCACGCTCTCCCTCCCGCTCTTACTGCTGTGCGGTGCTTGCTGCTGGGGCTGCGGGTGACTGACAGCTGCTTTACACAGCTATCGGATTGTGCATAGGACTGTGGCAATACGGTGTAGAGTGTTTTTTTTAATATTGTTTATTTCATTTCAGGCAGTTTTAGTTTAGTTATCTGCCCATTTTGTTCTCATTCTGTATGTTTATTTTGTGATTATTTTTGGTATTAATTTGTTGTTTTTTTCTCTCAGTTGCTGCAGGCCGGTGGTGGTGCTGGTGACTCGGGTGGTGGTGTCCCTTCCTTCGGTGTGCCGTGTCCTGGGATTTTTGGGTGATTTCACATTGTGTGTGTGCTTGCCACGTGTGTTGAGTGTCTGATTATTTTCACCTCAATATTATTTTGTATTTGGTAGACTCCCCACTCCTCTCACTAGCTCCTGCCCACACCCATAGGCCTCAGCTCCTGACTCATATTACTTTCTTTTCGTATGGTTGGATTTTATAGTCTTTTAGAGTATTTTTGAAATAAAGTGTATTTCTTGTAAGTACTTGGACTCATGTCTCTTGCCTGGGGTATAACGAACCTGTGTCCTATTATTGTTAATGGTGAATAATTCCTTGGGTGAAATTCCCAAGGTGGCGTTGTCAGGCAATTAAAATAGAATTTGGATTAGTGTGACCCACTGCTCGACGCCGCGACAGACGTTAAAACTATTATTCCCATTAATGGGGTGTTAGACGTTAATGGTATATCATTGAAAGTGTGGCATCCTTCCCGACTGCCAGACTGTGAAAAACACTGAATGTTTCTCATCCCAAGACAAGTTGAAAATGAATGCCAACAAAGTGACGTGACACAGGATGACAAACTGCAGGCCAACAGATACAGTCACTGCCACTTATCCAGGAAGCTGCTTCTCCAGGTTTGTTCTCACCAGGACTCTTCCTAGAGTTGGTCGCTGGGCAAAACTGAGCAATCAGGCAAGAAGGGTCTTGGTAAGGAGAAATGACCAAGAATCCGATGGTCACTCTGGCTGAGCTCCAGTGATCCTGTGTGGAGATAGAGAAACTTCCAGAGAGGTTGGTCAAGTCTCTTACCAATGCCCTTCTCCCCTGATTGCTGAATTTGGGTGGTAGTCAGCTCTAGGACGAGTCCCGGTTGTTCCAAACTTCTTCCATTTAAGAATTATGGCGCTCTTGGGAACCTTGAATGCATCAGAAATGATTTTGCAGCCTTCTGTGCCTCGACTCATCCTGTCCTTGAGCTCTGCAGGCAGTTTCTTCCTCCTCATGGCTTGATTTTTGCTCTGATATGCATTGTCAGCTTTGAGACCTTACAGTATATAGATAGATGTGTGTCTTACCAAATCAGCTGAATTTACCACAGGTGTACTCCAAACAAGGTGTAGAAACATCTCAAAGATGATGAAGAGAAATTGGTGGCACCAGAGCTAAATTTCAAGTTTTTGAATATTCTAAAATCCTGTTTTCACTTTTGTCATTATGGGGTATTGGGTGTAATGATGCAGGAACAAATGAATCATAAAAAAACGTCATAATGCTGCAACATAACAAAATGTGAAAACGTGAAGGGTTCTGAATACTGTCTGAAAACACTGTATGTCTTATTTGAGGCAGACCTGTCACATGAAACCACTCTGTGATGCCAGAGCCTGTGAATCGGCTCCATGTCTTATCCATCACTGATTCATGACGCCTCTGGTTGATCCTGGATGGTGGCAATCTGTGGCCAAATAAAGCACTCCTGCTCCAGGAACTGCAGGCTCTAATTACAGTCAGCCCATCAGGCGCACAGTTCCACACCTCCCAGCAGGGGAGGGGGAAACGATGACTCACTGTTTATTGTCACTCTGAATTTTAGGAGCTCAAAGGAAGATTTTGTAGGAGTCGTTTTCCTTATGGCAGTGCCAATGATGCACTTAGTCATTGTCACTGCACACACTTAGTCACAGCATCCGAGTTGCATCTGTGACTATCATTTTACTCCAGGTTTTAAAAATTCACTTGAGTATGATTCATTATAATAATGACCCACTGCAATTCTTTTTCATCATATAAAGATTGTTTTGTGTTTGAACTGGTAACACTTTAAGTCCCCTGGTTTAGCATTCATAGGCAGAATATAAACATTTGTTAAATGGTTCATAAGGCACTATAATGTAGTTGTAAGCAGATGTAAGTGCTTATTAATGTAGTTGTCACAAAGTGTACCTTTCGCCTGTGTGCACTCATAAGTAGAGGCTGCTGTATCAACAGACATGAACCCCTGCCTAATATGCTGTTGGTCCTCCAAAACAGTGCGACCCACCAAGGCACTGACTCTACGAGAGCGCTTTGTTGTAAAAATATAAAACATGTCTTCAAAAGTAATGATTGTTATGAATATACTGCACATATACTGACAAAGATCTGGAGATGATAATTATTACCTGAGCACCTCCATGAATTTTGACCAGTTGTAAATGTCCACGTCAGCAGTTTTCCCATCCTCACAGCAAAATATTTCAAGTGCCATTTACAATATTTAACAAGAGCAGCATTATAGTTGAAGGAAACTCAAAACCTCCTGCAAGTTGAAGAAACAGACCATCTGTCTTCAGATGCAGCAATGTCTGTGAATTGAGTTTCTAAACTTACTGTATGTCTGTCTCAACACGGCTAACAAGCAAAAAAAACAAAAAAAGACAAACAGCACACAATGCAAGTCATTATATCGTCTTACCACCGAAGAAGAGCTGACTCTCTGTGGTTAGAGGAAGGGGGATGCTGGTGTGAGCGGTGGCTCCTTCGTCTTTGTCCACTGTGATGCTCAGATGATCTGGTCTTGAGTTCATCTCCACTGAATGCCACTGACCGTCGTTCAGACCCGAACCTAACACCACAAACACACAAACAAATATTAATTACTGTAACTCACATTTCTCTATACTGAGCTCACCTTTTCAAAACTCTTTACAAAGTCAGCACATCAGTGGTCAGCGTGGACAAAACTGTGGATCACTTTTCATTGCTTTGAAACAAAGACGACATCTTTCAATTTTCAGCAACTGTTTCCTAACTCAAACTCAACCACCAGCAAAACTCTAAAACAGACATAAGACAAATTTACTTTAAATTAGACCATGATTTGCTAAAGTCTGCTACATCTAAAAAGAAATAAAAGAAATAAAATTGCATGAACTCCTAATTGGACCACACAACACTGAGCATCTGTTTTTATTCCTTGATGAAAGTCTTGTGCCAGAAGAAAGGGGACAGGTGAGGCTGAATACAGACAATGTAATATTTCATATTCTCTCCTAGTCACACAGTGGTTTACAGCCCATCCCAGAATGGTGTCACTTTTCCTTCCACCTTACTCTCCTTTCCTCAGACCTGAGGAAGTTTTCTTCTCCTCGTGGAAAGTTTATGAAGGGATGTCTTTCTTGGACAGAATGAATGCTGGATGTCTGGACATATCTGCAGAAGATTGCCAGGCTGCAAAGAGATTCTTTCCCAGGTCAATATGTAAAGTTTTGTTTAGTATTACTGGAACTTTGTGCAGTTGGAATTACTCTATGTAAAAATGGCCAAAAAAAAGAAAAGTTGAGGTATATTGCAGACTTTCTAATGAATTTCTCTGGGTAGCACAACTCATGTTGTGATGGAATCATGGTTTACACCAAATAAATAAATAAATGAATAAAATAATAGCTATGTCAAACACAATATTGGTACATATTGTAATACCACCTGTTATTAGTGTCATTCTGCTCAGGTCAGTCTGTTCTGAGTGACACAGTTTTCTTGTTGGAAGACAAATGTGGTCAGTGTTCTGGTTCTTGAAATACAAATTAAGAGTCTTGGATGAATTAGTGCATTTTGGATGTGAGCTTAACGATTGTAAAAAACAAAAACTGAAGCTGAAGCTTGATAAGGACGCTCCAGACTTGTGGAGTCGGATCAGATGTGGTACGGTTTATTTACTGTAATAATGAGTAACCAAGTTTGGGGGAATGCAGATTGATAACCAAGAATATTCATTTGAAAAAATAAGAAAAAACTTGACACAACCATTTACTCACTTTTTCAGCAGCAGAGTCTTTCTTTCAAAGTGTCTTTCAAAGTCTTTCTCAGCAGATGGAGTTTAACAGGGGTTATGACTTTCGCACTTTCTATAAGACCTTTAATCGTGTGATCAAAAGTTCTAGATCATGTGACTTAGCTCGAGAAACTCTGTGTGGACTTTTTTTTTTTCAAGGTCAAGAATTCTGTTCTCTCAGCAGTTTCAGACCAAACACACAACACTTAAGAGTTACTGTAAAGTAGAGCAAGGACGCTGTAGACTACATCTGTAAATGTAAATAACCACTTTGTGTTCTCATCATCTGAACAACATGGTCAACAGATTCACAGATTCTGTCCAAAATGACAGAGGCGATGCGGGATCATGGTGGGACCTACCTGCGCTGAGCTCCAGTGGGGCCCTGCCTGCTTTATTGACCCGGAGACGGAGTCTGGCCTCACTCAGGTACAACCAGACCGTGCTCTCCAGCTGAGGGAGGTCGAAAGTCAAGAGCAGCCCCGCCTTGTTCCATGTCCTGAACTGTAGCGCCACAGTGAAAACCCCTGATGACCATGATGTCAGTCCGGGCAACTGTAGGAAGCTGTGGGAGTCGGTGAACGTCATGGCGACTGAAACTGGCTCAGCACAAGAAAAGGTCACATTGCCCTGAGAAAAAGAGCGAGGGAGAGAGAGCAATGATTATAAAGAGATAATAAAGCATGAATATTCATCAGTTGCAGAGGCTGACTCAGTTTAACTTGATGTCACAGAGGTCTCAGCAGCCGCTCTCTGAAAAAGACACCTGTATTACCATATTGATATGAGCTGAGCGGCTAAAACAAGCTGGAAAACCTGAAGCTTCAGGGTCACAAAGCATTTGCACCCACTTTCACTGTTTGAAGATCTTAATCCCAGCATGGCACTGGGAAATAGAGTTGATACTAACTAAACAGATTTAAAACTGGAATCAATGTTTTTTAGATTTAAGCACATTATAAGTTTATAACTAAACTGTGTCTCTGTGGGAAAATGAAGATACATGTATCACTGAGGGAGGTCTCCTACACAACGCATAAAAACTGCATCATAAAAACTTCTCTGTTGTGATTAATAAACACCACAAAGTGTTGTTTTCTGTCTCTCCTTTGTCCTTGTCTCCTTCTTTCCTTACTTCTCATTTTCATTCTCTACCTCCTTTCCTCACTAATTTATTTTTCTTCCTCTGTAGTTTTTTTGCTTTGGGCTTTGTAACTCCTAAATGTGGATGTGATGACATTGGTGATGATAATGAAGGAGATTATGGTGATGCTAATGACAATGGTGATGATAATGGGTGTAAAAATAAAAGGAGATGATGATACAGATGTTGAAAATAATGATGGTAATAATAATAATCATGATGGTGACCACTAGCATAATGATGACACTGATTCACAGAAAAGGGAGAAAGGAGGAAAGGGGAGGAGGAAGAGCACAAAAAGTCTGAAGTGAAGAAAAGTGATCAACTTGCTCTGAAGTTTGTTCTGAGCATTTGATTAGAGTCCTGACAGAGGGCGTTAACAAATGAGGATCTACAGGCGTGATCAAGTGATATCAAAGGATACAATTACAGGGCTTTACGACAATCAAGAAAACATTTCAAGCTATATTAAATAAAAGTTAGTTTGTGTCTTTGTTGACCGCTTACTTGCATTGTGCCATTTGTGGCAAAGCCCCACCTGCTGGCAGCAGAAGAAAAGTGCATTTGTGGAACTGTCTTAAACGACTACTTTCAATAGAAAGTATCTGAATCCTGCTGGAAGAATCGCTAAATGTTGGTGGTCACAAGATATATTTGATCAGTTGGAAGATGACAAAAAGAAAAAAAAAAAGATACAACACTTTTCTCAAATCAAAAACACTGACATTTCTCAAATCTTTACTTTCTCGCATTTGAAATACTGTAGAATTTTATCCTTTCATGACAAAAAAATATTAAAATGAAACAATCTAAGAGAACCTGGCACTAGTTGAACCGTTACTAGACCTGTGTAAGCTGTAATAAAAGGTCATGAGAAGGAACTATTTTGTTATAATGACTCATAAGTCAAAAACTTTGGGAATCACTCATCTATAGGAAAACAGACAACAAGACTTTACTCCTACAAACCAATGGCCTCCTGACATATCCCCTTTCACATCTCAGCTCCGTCGCTCCCCAACTCTACCCCAACGTATCTCAACAATTACAACTTTGTCTGTCTGGTGAACTCTGAATGGCAGATAACCACAATGAGGCAACAAATATGCTGAAACACAATGACTCACCACTACAGTGACCTGGTGGTTGTTCTGTTTAGCCAGGTTTATCAGCTTGAGGTCGTTGTAGAGCAGGTTTTCCAGGCAGCCATGGAAATGCCTATTGGACAAGATGGGTTTCTGTAGTCCATGGCTCTGGACAGCTCCCACACTTAGCTACACACACAAGAAAACAACACATGTGATATATGTAAACACAAAGGCCAAAGGTAAGACTGTAAAACATTTGACCTGCAGAGCACATGGCTTTGGTGCATTTTGACAGTGGAAAAGAAAATTGAAATAAATCAAAACATGCTGTGAAACTGACTCCCATTCATGGATTTGTAGTCATTAATCTGCTCACACCTTTCACTAGAATATGGCTAATATCTAATGAGTACAACATTAAAGAAGTTAATGAGTAGCATGCCTGGGACCAATCAGTAAACTACAATAGGTGAAGATTAAAATAAATGTATAAAAATCCCAATCTCTGGTTAGTCTTCTTTGTCTTAAATGAATGTATTTTATTCTGGTACAAGGAAAAAAAACTCCACATCAGAAACAGTATAGAATCTGTTTGATGATTCCCTGCCACAGCAGCCTGTTACACTAAAACTGTTACGAGGAATAGGGTCACACAGAGGGCGTATATGACTCCTCTTAGTTATTTTCCCTTTTCCCTGAAGAAGCCTTCCCAGCATGCCATTGGGAAAAACCTTCAAGACCAGACAGTCTGAACCATCTCTAACAAGGTTCAAGGTGTCAACAAAGGTTGAAATGCTCTTTTTCAGTTATACACCAGGGGCCGTAGGAAAGAAACTTCCTAACTTGTAGATCCTATCTTAATGGTTCAGTAACCATGGTAATTAAGGTTAGGAATTTAGGAAAAAAAGCCATTAGAAATGAGTAAATCCTCAGTCAATGTTCCTACCCTTACTTAAGAT
Source organism: Seriola lalandi dorsalis (assembly GCF_002814215.2). Taxonomy (NCBI): domain Eukaryota; kingdom Metazoa; phylum Chordata; class Actinopteri; order Carangiformes; family Carangidae; genus Seriola; species Seriola lalandi. The sequence goes on from NW_019525437.1 coordinate 7,539,219, forward strand.
TGGAAAAGTGTATTTCACACACTTCGTAACTTCTTAAATTAACCATTAAGCTGTCCTAACTTTCACTTTTCCACCACTTGTTTCATCCATATGGCTTTTATTGCTTTTACACAACCAACTTAATGTCAACAGATGGACTTTATTCACTGAGAGACTTATGGCAGACCCTAATGACATGTTGTGGTTTGATGACAAAACACCCGTTAGCAGTTCCCAGGCCATGCAGTTAGCTGTGCAGTTACGACCGGCTTTGGAGAGTTCGACCTGGTGACATGAGGCTCTCTCCTGGCTGTGGTGCAACTGACTGATGTGCTTCCTTTTATTTTTTGCCAAAAGGAGATTTTCAGAGTGAAGTGGCCATTTTCTGTACATTTCAATGAGATATGTCATGGGTTACAAAAATACCATATCACAAGATGAGAAAAGTGGCATTGGTTGTAACAGACAAGGTTCATAACCAATGTCGGATAACCTGAGATAAGACAGGATGAAGTCACATTCCTAAAGTTAGTTGGGATTTGCTTCTGTAATACCAGATAGGGGAAAATCTTCTATTCTTCCTATTTTATACTCTTTCCGTCTTAACTGAAGACTTAATATAGGAAGTTTCTCTAATACGACCCCAGATGATTTAACAGTGATTTAGATACATACATAACAGTATTCATTTCAGTCATTTCTACCACAGCATCAGGTGGCTGGAGAAGTGAAATGGTGGAAGTGGTTTGAGAATGAAAACTGGAACCAACATGAACTCAAGCTGAACATAGCTGCCATATTCCCTACAGTGCAAAACTACAATCTCTGTGTGACCAATCTTTCAAGTGTGCAGGAGGTGAATGTTACATTTTAAATATCGTATCATTTTAAAATACGTGTTTTTGTGTGCTATTCACCTGGTGAATATCCCAGTGGCTGAGCTCGGCTGGTGTGTGAACCTGCTGTGTGTTTTTATCCACAGTGAGGTTGAGGTGAGTGCTGAGCCGCTCCAGCTTTACGTGATGCCAGTGCTGGTCGTCCAGCAGACTACCCACAGAAACAAGGAGCTGACCACCAGAGGATGAACTCATACCTGCGAGGGTAAGAAAATCAATCAATTATGTCGTCATGATGGTGCCTTTAATGCAGGAATCCTCATTTGTGCCCTTCCTCCTGAGGATCTTTGATTGAGGTATACACCTAGGTAAAAACAAAGACAATTCAAGGTCAGCATACTGCGTCTTATTTTCTCGCAGCAGGAAAACCTCAAAGGTTCATGTTTGATGTATCAAAACAAGAAAGCGTCACAGAAATGTTGCAGCTTCAGTGGAACATTTTCATCTTTGTTTCAAACGGGGAACAGGTCACTGAGGTCACCCGCTCTCGTTAGAGAGCACATATCTGTATGCTGGAGGGGAGGAATGCGGAGTATGATAAATGATGAAGCTGCAAAATGAGAGCAGGACATAATTAATGACAGGCCCAACACCGGCAAGTCCAAATTGGTGGCTCCATCTCTGCATCCTCTAACGTGTTGGGAGAGAAAAGAGTTTCTGCTGACAGAAAGAGCTACAACAGAAAGAGAGAGATGTGCTCACCCATTAATTATGAAAGACATTTCCTTCATGACAGACAGACAGAGGAGAAGGAGAAGTTTTCCAGAAAAAAAGGCAAACTATTCCTTTAATGACTGGGCCATTTAACGAGGTGACATATTTCATTACAGGTTGAACAAGTGGAAATAGAGAGTGTGAGATCAATACAAGAAGTCTGAGGGAAACAATTATAGAAACACTTAACTTTCCTTCATGAAACGCCCTTTACTCTGTCACTCTTAATATTTCCCATTCCTCTTCTCCCTGCCTGCATGTTCCTGAGGAGGGAGCTTCATTTGCAGAGCAACCAAACTTGCCGTCATCGTGTCGTCCAGCTGGAAGGAACGCAGCTGTGTTACAGTGCAATAACGGCTTGATTTATCCACAGCGAACGGACTAATATTGTATGTTGTTGTGTTTAAGCTGAGGAGTCTGTGCTGAACACTCCAATCCACTGCCCAGGAGTCTGCCGTTCCAGACAGCTCCCCGAGGCAATATCACCTAATCATATTCTGTTTGCTATTCCATTATGGCTCTTCCCTCAAGTTTTAAATCTGTTTATGAAGGACGACAATGACAGGTCTTATCAGGAGACAGACTGTTATAATTGTTTCAGGATTTCAGCATCACGTGGTGCCGGTATTTGAAATACAGCTTGACTGTAAAAATAATGTACTTCCTCTAAACCAATTCTCAGCTTTAGTCACAGTGGGGAATTGAGTTTATTACCATGAAACAAACTGGGGGAAAAAAAGCAAACAGCACAGAGATATTCATGGCAAGAAAGTCGCTGCTGTCTCGGGTCTCTCTCTCAGTCCTTCTTCTATTTTAATCACTGAAGTTTGACCAAAAAAATGTTGACAAATCATACAAATAAACAGAGCAAAGTCAATAAGACATTAAATGAATAAGTAAAAATTAGTAATATACAGGACAGAATGAAAGTAGATAAGATGAAGACAACCATGCTCCAGCAAGCCCCATGAGGATCTGAACTAAATTGGATTAGTATTAGCATGCTAAGTACAAGCATGCTTACATACTCACAATGATAATGTACAATGTAATGTTGACCACTGCCACCATCTTACTTTAGCATATGATCACGCAAACAATTAACATTTGTTTTGCAGGGATTTGGTTAGCTAAAGTATTGTAGAGGGTTAGCATGCTGGTAGCTGGTGATATTATAGACATAAGTGAATATCAGTTGTTATGGATGGTTGTGTTGAGTGTGTGGGTGCAAGCAAAGAGATGGGTGGTTCTGGGATGTTCTCTGCACTCTCACACCCACACATAAACTCATTTTGAAACCATGTTCTTTTATTTGGTAGGATGGGTCAAGGGCCATGATTCATTCTAAGCACTTCCTAAGTTGTGGCCATTGGTGACATAAGTGCAACCAATTACACAGTGATGGTGATTGGCCAACTATGCAGGCCTACCGCTCAGATAATGCTGCCTAACAAGGTTGTTGGGGCAGTCGCTGTAGTTTAACCTGAACAAATACAGTGCAGATATAAGGCTGGGTCATGCTGACAAATATCTGCTCTTTGCTAGGGTGAGAATATGATTCAAGAGGCACTAGGTAAGACAGTGGTAAATTTGTCTGATATAATGAGCAACTACCAGTAAGACTTGTAGAGCTAGATGAGTAGGGATTAAGTGCCGAAGTACTGAGCAGGCCATGGTATCCAGATAAAACTGCTTATCAAACCAGCGGGGCTGGCCATGAACAGTTGAACAGTTTGCCTTTCAACTATGTAACTCTGTGTGGAACATTTTTTGAGATACAAACTGCTGCAGCTGCACAGAATGACCCAGCAGTAGGCAGCCTGTTATAGAGTGGAGTAGTGCAGTACAGTAAGAGCCCCTTTGCTATCTTTGCTGTTCCAGGCTCCTCTGAAAACAGTGATGCTGCTGACTGAAACTCTTACGAGGTTGTTTACAACAGGAACTCCTGGAGGCTCACTGTAAATCACTGTAGACTAAGTGGAATGGAGTAAGCAAATGCAACAGTAATCACCACAATTCATAGTCTTGTATTTTCTCTGCCAACTGGCAGACTTTGTCCAGAGAGATTCATCTCTTTTCAAGAGCACTCTGCAGATGCCTGGGGGAGGATCTGGCGAAAGCTTTTGTTGCTCTGTGCGATTAGTGAAAACCTTTTGTGATCGTGCTGATGTTTTGTTACTGTAAAATCTGAAATATTCTTTTATGGTGCAAAAACACAACCAGCAACCAGAAACCAACCATAGCATGTGCTTATCATTGAGAATACAGAGAACAGACAAGCTTTCGTTTAGCATGCAGCTTGCCCTGCACGCCTCTTTGATGCCATCCTAATTTAGTCAGCAACACTTAACACCATTCGTCCAGAACGCACTGGACCAAAACACTGTAGCCCTCAGTATATTTACTACAGTGTATTACAGCCTCCCAGTGACAGTTCAGAATTGAATTGAATTATGAAGCAGTGGGCCAAATTATAGCAAAATGACAATTTGATAAATGTAAAGCAGAGAGGAAATGAGTTGGTTTTGGATAGCGGACATAAATCTTAATGAGCCAGCCAATTTATTTCAACTGCTTGGACAGCTACAGGCAGATAGAGAGGGTCTTTCTCTCACTGTTGTATTTATTTGTTTGTTTGCCTGTCTGTCTGCCTGCCTGCTCATTGCATGTTGGTCTGTCTGTCTGTTTTGATTCAGACATTAATTTATGTAAATGGCTGTTACCCACTGACTAACAAAAACACATCTGCTCTGTCTTAGGTCTTTATGTTAGTGTGTTTATAAGCTATATGTTTCCCTGATGCTCAGTGTTACCCATCTTTAGGGCCTCTTCATCTAAGCCAGCTTGTCTTGCTCATGATCCAACATGCATCACTGTTAAAGAGAGGGTCTGGACCAACAGGACCAGAGTATGTCTCAGAAAATCTCTCACACTGTGCTATGGAAAAATACATCTAAATCTTCAGGTTTTATTCTTGCCCCCAAAGTTTGATTTGATTTGATCTCCTCTCTCCTCTCCTCTCGTGCCAGCAGCTGACTGTGGAGGAGCATGCTGTGGCTCAGGGTGGATGCTCCGAGCTATTGATCTAAATTACACTGTCTACAGAATGCAAACTCCTGGGAGAGTAAGAGAGAGGGAGGGCTGTGCGAAAGAGGGGGGGGGGGGGGGGGGGGGGGGGGAGAGAGAGAGAGAGAGACAAAGCGCATGCAATTGAAAAAGGCAAATAATCGCCTCTGAAACAAAAATCTAGTAGGACCAGAACTGGGGCGACATATGAGAAAGTCTGAGATAAATAACAATGGAAAGGGAGGGGGCAGCGAGGCGGACAGAGATGCAGAGAGCCAGAGAGAGAAGCCGGCAGTGACAGCACTGTGATTGAGGCAGAGCATGTTTTTATTTTTTTCAGTGTTGGCTGTATTGCTGGATTATCATAGCTCAATCTAATCTTTGCTCCGTTACAAAAACTAGGGGTTGTTTATTTTCATTCCCTGTTACCCAGAGTTCTTTGAACATTTTGTTGAGTATCAGCCGGGGTCTAGCAGGGAGATGTGACAGGCGTCACTCAGGGAGCTGATGTCGGACTGATGGCTTTCACTGATGACACCTCGGCTGACAGACACTAGACAATACCACCAGGGAATTAATGCTCTTCCACCTCTTCCTAACTAGAGGGCATCGGACAATATTCTGTTTTTATTGTGGGATTGTAGCGTGGGAGTGACAGAGGGAGGTTAAGATAACTGTGAAGGATGGGAGGAAACAGAGAGAGGGTGGGTTGAATACAGAAAATTCTGAGTTTCGCAAAAATCTTCTTCATTTTTCTCAGAAAAGTTTCTGTGGAAACTCAAGATTTTTAGGACATATGCTCTTCTGTGATCACATTATGTAGACTTTTGTATGCACTAAATGAAAGACGCCTTGTGCAAACATTATCATAAGACTATAACGCTGTCTTTGAAATTTTGTCATTACAGTAACATAACTGGATCAACATTTCTGCTGCAGCAGTTTTGGTTTTTCATGCTAAAATAGTAGCCTACATTTCAGTCATGTAGCAAAATATCTTTTTAGAATAATGCATGAATTGGAGTGCAAAATGTACAAAAGTGAGTAATGGAGCCTGTTCAACATGAGGCTTATTCAGACATGCAAGCCTCCATCGCCAAATCAGAGGGTGACATTCAACAGTTGGGTGATATATAGCCACAATGGTACAACTACATGTCCGAGAATAGTTCTCTCATTACTGAAACTACCAAAACAAAATGTCTGCATGTAGCTGAATTTCCCTTCTTTGCCACTGCACACAATCGCAACTCAGGTCTGCCTCATAATGATTGGCCATACGCTCTCACCTATCCTCATGTCCACATGTGCCAAAAGGGGGAGCAGTCCTATGGAAATCCATCACTAATGTGTATATTATGTACTGAAAGAAAGATGCTTTCACTAACCATCATTAAAATGCGACCATGCAAATGTTATAACCATACACTGAGCCTGGACCTTGAAATGCTGTTATTATAGTAATAGAAATGAGTCAACTTTTCACCTGCAGTGGTTTCCTACTATTCATGCTGTAATTGCAACTGACATTTGAGCTGTGTATCGAGTATCAAGATGTGTAAAATAAACAAACTATGCAGTTTGTGTAGAGCATAGTGGAATTCAACTGGTGGAGGATCAAATGCATATATGTATAGATAAACATCCAAAACCAACGCGCCTCTGCCTCAAATCATGGAAAAAACAGGCAACAACATGTTTGCATGTGATAGATTTCCCTTCATTGCCACTGCACACAATTATAAACTCAGGTCAGCACTATTTTTACACATTTTTACATGGTGAAAAGTGCCAAAAGTTTGGGGAATATTCCTGTGGAAGTCTTATGTTAAATTGTCCTTTGACCTTTCAGTCCTACTCTTACCTAAGCATAGAGCAGATACTCAGCTGCTTAACCAGGACTTCCAGTGACACTGTATCTGACCCACTGGTTTCCCCTGAATGTCCACCATCATTGTTTATCTAGTTCCACTAGTCTTACATCTGGATGTTAACTAGCAACCCCTCTGGTTTCAGAAACATTTCCACTCATGAATCATGTCTTTTGACCTGTCTTACACTTACACTCATACTTGTATATGAGATCTCGATCTCTATATGACTTCCTGATTAAACAACGTATTTATATATAATACAAACGAAGGTTATGATGAGAGTATCAAACAATTCTGAATGTTTGATTTTTTTTTTTTATATCAAAGATAGTATTGGTAGGAATTGTTGCTCTACCACTTAATTGGTACAATTGGATAAACTCCATTTTATGATTAATTATCCACTGTTACAAATTTGAAATATAACTTCACTTAGGACAAGAAACCAGTTTTCTCTGGATATTCCCGATAAAATTAAAGAAAACCCCTAAATGAAGGAAGGAAAAGAATGGTTACTGAGCAGAGTGCTGGAGTGCTCCAGCAGCCAGATGGCACCGTCGATGAGAGGTTTGCCATATGGCGATAATACGACGGCCTGGCAGTCCGACAACACCTCAGGTTTAACCTCATTCACATCAATACACACGCACAAACACGAACACACACACACACACACACACACACACGCACACACACACACACACACACACACACACACACACTCAGTGCTTCATTCTGTGCAGGCAGAGTCCATGGATCATGTTATGCTGTGCTAGCCCACTGTGCTCCACAGAGTTCATCCTTAACACATGTTGCTAACATCCATCATAGATTAAAAGAGAGACAATATGAGAGGGAGTCAAGCTGTGAGAGAACCAGAGCGAGAAAGCCTAGGAAAAAAAAACTACTACAAGAGTAAACATGTTTCTCCCAACAAATGATGCTTTCCTCCTTCACAGTCCATCAACAACATGTATGTTTCTTTGTAGTGACCTGTAACCTCGAGCCTGCAGACATGAAGTGCACCAATTCCCAAAGTTTCTTGAAATCTGAATCTGAAATATTGTCTGAGACATATGGATAAACAAACAAAGACTGCAGTGAGCTCATTAGGAAAAGTAGAAAGAAGCATGATTCTCCTGAGTTTCTCAAAATTGGATCAGTGGTATCTTAGAAATCACTTCTGACAAACACATAAGCAAACTGGCAGATGGAAAGAGAACGACTTGGAGCTCCCTGTGTTTCATTGTCGGGACAAAAATGTGCTGGATATTAAATTCCTTATATAGACACGGGATGGTGGAGGCTCTGGAGCCTGAATGAGTGCATAATTACACTGCACGGTTTAGGTGTTTAGCTGACATTTACTCAGAGCAGTGAACAATAACTGAACAACGAATGCACCGATAGATAGAGCTGCAGAGTTTGCCAGCAAAATCATCAGAAAAAACTTCCAAAACACTTTAATGATTAAATTAAAACATCCAAAGTTCCTGCCGCCTTGCAGTTTTTTGTCCTACCAGAAACTTGAATGCATTCAAGTGTAAGAGACTTTGAGCTACTGTAAAATACATGTATTTACAGGTGTTTCAAAACTTTTGTCCTCCATATTTATATACCATGCTGCCACAGTCCGCTAGCTTTCAGCTAATTTGAGTCACTGAACATGACTCATCTTAGCATGACAAAACTCGGTCATGTGTTGGAGCATTTTGGAGGAATTTTCATGCAAATGTCAGACTAATGATTTGGCTTGTTGTGCACTTCATTGAACAGAACATGAGTCTGTGCTCCTGTATTTTGAGGTTAGTGAAATTCTAGTATTATTTTTATTAATATGTTGGCACTAGCCTATCAGTGTCTGTGCTCACCATGCCTCGCTTTTTAACATTGCTGCTAAAACTAGCTAAATAGCGTACAAATGAATTAACCTTGGGTTAACCTTCGAGCAACACGCCCAGACACCAAGCTGTGCTATGCTTGCCACAACTATGAAACCGGCATGCACTGAAGTCTTGGGTCCACACAAGCCCCACCTCCTTGTCCACTTATGGATTAGCCAGGAGTTAGGCGCAGTCAGGCACTGCCAAGATGGAAACAGTGAAGCAGCTTCTGAGCTTCAAAACTGCTCTTCAGGATGTCACAGAGGCTACGCCCACCTACACATTCACAGCTGCCCAGTACACCCACAGTCTGACCAGCTGGCCACAGAGCAGCTCCACTGGAGCAGTTGGGATTAAGGGTCTTGCTCAACTGCACTTTAGTGGTAGTAAAGATGAAGAGACAAGTACTGTTTCATTGACTTTCCCTGCCCAGGAATGATGGCCTAATTTTTAGTCCACTATTTGTTTTATATCTTGACTTTTAGCCTGTGTCGGCGCTGTAACATGTGAATTCCTCCCCAGGGATCAGCAGGTTTTATCTCAGCCACATGTTGGAAGAATAATGTTGTACCTTGTTGGTGATAGAGCAGCAGCCGTCCTTTCTCCAACACCAGAGTGAGGCTGTGATCTCTCTGTCCCTCTGCGTGGAGCAGTGTCCCAGAATTCTTCAGGGTTTTAAACTTCAGAGAGATCATCTCCATCGCCGTCCGGCTCGGCCTAACACTCATCTTGAAGACCAGACTGCTGCTGCCATCAAAGTTTGCCACGTCAAAAGCTGCAAAACAACACGGAGGAGGAGGAAGAGCTTCATTATCCAAACACAGATACACTTTCAGCATGATTATCAGTTTAAATCATGTGTGACCTGGTTTACTAACCTCACTGAATGTGTATCTTGTAGCAGAGCTATTTGGCATGTAGCTTCAATCTCTCAACATCCAGTTTTTACATTTTTTCCCATTAAGCAGCATCAAGACCGGAGAGAATCTTATTCCACACTATCTGACAGTATCACATCGATTCAAAACAATTGGAGGTCTGTGAGTTTGAGCAATGTTAGAAAGTGCGGGTTTCTATTCTACGAGCATGCAGGGTGTAAAGGTTAAAGTAAAAAACTTCAAGCGCTGTTGTAACTCAAAGACAAATGCATGTGTAGAAAACATGTGAAAGAGATATTACAATAAAAGACAGCACAACAGGAGCACTTGGTGTTTAGAAAGTTTATAATGCAGCAAAGTTAATAAAATGCTTGATTTTCCATATATTTCATTGCTTAAGCATCTGTTGTACATGTGTTTTGTTGTTTCCATTGTTACTGAACATTATAAAAAGACAGTGTGGTCCCTGTGCACCTCAAAAACAACATCCCATATTTTCTAGTGTATGGCCTTATTTTTATTGCTTGAACATTATTGATTCTCTCTGAGTGAGTCATTTCTAATGAGCATGAAAACCTTTGGCCTCTTAATGTACACACAACTGCAAAACCATGTGGTGGAGTCTCTGCAAATGACTACAGAGCAGCAACCACAGACCTTAAAAAGACCAGTGTGAGTAATTAAATCTTATTGGTGTGAGAGCAGAATTCATGTGAATCTGTATGATAAAAAAATAAAAAAATGTAACAGTATCAGCAGTTTTTCTGTCCCATCTCAAATATAAAAGTGATGCTAGGTTTACAGTTACAGTTTCCAGACTCAGACTCTCTTCAGGTAAAGAATGGAGATATTATGTGCAGCATTCTGTTTTAATATGTCATATTCCTAACACCTTCTGCAAAGTGTAGTTTGCTGTTTTATTTACCTTCAAAGGCTAAAAGCCAGTACACATTCTTACAGATGTGACATGTCAAAAGTGAAGTATGAATAGAAGAACTTGAGTCTGTTTATGCCATAGAGCGATCTCCCTTTGCTATAAAACAAACAACAAAATTTACTGCAACAAAACAACCCAGTGTTAAATGCAGTATAGGAGGATACCACTCATGTATGTTATACACACAGCATTTTTAATCTGTCATTTAATATCTTTACATTCTCAGATAATGAGTATTTGTAGAATGTGAACACTTATATATGCTATAACATAAACAAACAAACATGACTTTGACTTTTGGATCCCACTGTTTATGCCTGAACCCAAACTGACAAAAAGGAGTCCAAGAATAAAAGTGGACTTACTGTAACGACATCCATATATTTCCAGTCTGAGACCAATCCTCCCAGTGGGGTTCCAGTCCAGAGGGATCAAACGGAGGTAGCGAGCTATGACGGGCTGTTCCAGTTTGTACTGGACCACAGTGTCTGCATTACTGTTACCTGGAAAAGCCTGGCAAAACAGAAATACGTGTTAGTTTGGTGAATTTTAAATCCAAACATCCATGTTTGACTGGTTGCTGCAGCAGTGTCTTAAAGTGAGTGTCTTAAACAGGGACATGGGATCTACTTTTTTTGTACTCTGATGGTCGTAATCGAGCTCTTCTTGACAGAAAGTATGATTTGCAATGAAATGATCTTTAAAAGTAAGAGATGGGAGGAGGAAGAGTGTGGAGGAAAAATTTCTCCTAACATCTGTGATCCTGAGACATTTCCAAACTTTAAGCTCACAGAGGCAATTGATCCTAACTGCTGAAAATCCCTCTCTCTCCTCCTCTCCCTGTCCAATGATCAATAACTGGGACCTGGTCTGTCTCCACACCGGGCCTCTCTTAAAAGACTAATGGCCTCTATTTTCAACAATCGGCTGCATGTGTGAATCCAGTGGGATTTTCTGGTTGACAGGAAAACAGCACACACACAGCAATACTTATATTAACATCTGTAAGGACCAAAAAAAAGTCTTCATTTGTGTGCATGTGCTTTGCTTGTGTCTGTCCTCCCTACTTGAGAATGTGTGACATCGCCTGTGCGTGTGTGTCCGCACAGTGTGTACTGATGTGGCTATGTGAGTGAAATTGGCTTCCCTGGTGCTGCATAATTGTGATCTCAGTGGCGTCTTCGGTGCTTTGAAGGACTGAGCCGGCTGGGCAACGGAGCGTTAAGCTCAACAAATGGTTCTGTTTCCTGCTGAGGAGACTGAGGAGAGCTGCACCACATTTGCTTGCCCGAGCATCTATTGAAATATGAGTAGCCTCTGACAAGCCTTTACTTTTTTTTTCTCATCTCATTATTGAATTGTATTATCCTTAATGCTTTGGCAATATTGTTCACCTGACATTCATGCCAATACAGCATACCGAATTAAATTGAAAGTGAGAAAGGTAGAGAAGAGGAGGAGGAGGAGGAGGAGGAGGAGGAGGGCATGAGAGAGAATCAGAGTTGAAAGCTCATCGACCTTGAATTAAGACATTTTTACAAACTACATTTCCATGATCATGAGTCTTGAACATCTGCCTTTGAATCATTTGTATACATAGTTCATAAAAGTTTTGTGAGACTTATTCAGGTGTGTAATCGTGCATCATTAATTATTGTTACAGCTTAACTGTCCCAATGGCCGAGTGGTTGGGACGTGTAGCACATGGGCGGAAAAAACCCTTAGCAGCAGGTCACCTGTTCAACTTCCAGCTGGCCGGACTGTTTACTGCATGTCACTCCCTTACATTCTCTCTCCCTGTATTTCCTGTCTGTCTCCACTGTCTGTCAAATAGAAGATGCCCAAAAAATATACATTACATATTAATATCATTACAGCTTTGATATACTGTTTTTAACATTAATGAGAAGTTATAATTGTTGACAAATACATCAGAAAACACTTCAAATGTCCATATATCTCCTTACAACTACATAATGTGTTGTAAACTATTCATTTGTGTGTTTGTATACTGCTTTAAATTACACTATATTTTATAGAATATTTTACATATTGGTTTGTTAATACTGATGAATCAATGTGTAAGCAGCTTTTTACTGTCACAGCTGGTCGAGGTGGAGCTAGTTTTATCTACTTTATACAAAGTTAAGTCCAGTGTTTATAAACCTTGAGGTCACACCCCATATGAGGATTCAAATGCTAAATCTGAGGGGGGGGTCATAAAATGATCAATGGAGAACAAAAAAAAGGGGAAATACATTTGTATTATGCCCTTTAAAAAAAAAAATCTGTTTATTTTTCCGCTTTGAGCCACTAACAGCTACTTAGATTAGACCATCTGTGAAGTCTGAAGGGGAAATCACTGCTAACAACACACAGACATCTGGAGCTTTAAAAACACTGTTAACACTAAGTGTTGGTGGAGGAAGAACTCACATACTTTTCTTATGTAAAAGTAGCATTTAAAACTACTCCAACGCAAGTAAAGCTCTGCACCAAAAGTCAGTGTCATAAGTATCAGTAGCAAATAGTGAAAGTAAACAATGCAGCAAAATGGACCCAGTGAGTGCTGTACTATTATATTATTGCATTATTATACATAAATAGAATTTTACTGTTGTAGTTGGAGGAGTTGGGGCCATTTTATACATTATTATGTAGTTTAATCTACAAAATTGCATCATATTTTATGATGCAAAAAAAAGTTAATGCAATGTTTTACATGTAAAATCTCTAAAGTAACAAGTAATTATAGTCATCGAATAAATAAAATGTAAATATTTCCCTTTCAAATGTTGTGGAGTAGAGGTGTAAAGTAGCAGCGAATTGAATTACTCAGTTAAAGCACAAGTACTTCAAAACTTTCCTGATGTACGGTGCTTCAGTACATGTACTCAGTTACTTTCCACTGCTGGAGAGCAAAAGCAGAAAGACAGAGCATGTAAGCTAAGAAGTCAGAAAGGCTGTGCCTGATCCAGCTGTTTTTGCAGTCAAATCTCCTCCTTAACAGACACACTAAGCTGGCCTGACTAATATATGGAGCTTTAAAAAACACTCTGAAAGCTGATCTGGGTTTATCACCTTCCATGCTGAGTGTAAAATCAACAAGTTTTTTAAGCCGCAACCCCGTTCTCTCTTTTTACTGATGACTCCCAGGCTTCAGAGCATTCGTATCCTTCACTGGGAGAAAATCGTATCCTGTCAAATCTGAATCAAAAGCTGCTCTCCAGGCTGCTACTGTAACAAGAAGGGTGCACTGTCTACCATAAAGGAGGGAGGAGACGCTTGACTGCCTCTGACTCATGTCTAATGTTGTTCAATCAACTGAGGCCTGCATGGCTTCCTGTCATTCTGACATACAGTGGTTTGCAGACTAGTACTCTCTCTCTTCTCTTTATTAAAAAATGAAATGTGTAATAGTTTAAAAATGAGATAAAATGCTGTAAAATAATGACTGAGAGCAAAGATGAAACACTGGGGAACATATGCAGTCATGAAGCAACCGCAGCACTGAAGGAGAAGCAGAGGAAAGAGCCTCAGCTGTGAGTTTCTCCACAGTCCATTTGGAGGACTTCATTCATCAGCTGCACTGCAGAATATCTAAATCACCACATGCCTGTCTCTGCCAGCTTCCTCACAGATTCACATTTACATTTTAGGCACTGAGCTGACACCGTTATCAAGACCGGCTCACAGTGACTAAGCTGGCAAGTTTTCATTCAGCGACTTGCTTGGAGACTGTTGATGGACACCTTCTCCGCTGCAGGAATCAAAGCTGTGACTTTTTGTACGCCACACAGTCTTTTCTAGCAACGGCACCCGCCTCCTGTCAGCAGAGGTTAAACTGTTCGACAGCAGCTCCATGCAGTTGAAGGAGCCCTGCCCAGGTTCCTTTCATTGTTCCATCCATTATTAATAAAGAGTGAAAGGCTCCTGGTGAGCAGGCTTGCTGCTGCAGGCAGTACCAGTCCCCACAGATAATGTAAATTATGTGTATGACAGTAAGGCCAAATGTATTTTAACTTCAATCAACCTGAGTGTTGAGCTGCGCTCCACCCTGAGCTCTATTCACAGCTTAATATTGTCGAAAAGAGATGTAGAGGTGCAGCTTTAACCCAAATAACAACACATGCTGGATACTTTCAGTAGTTTTTAGATATCCTAACATGCAGTCATTGGTTTTCATTTCAGCACAAATCTAAAGAGCTTTGTAGAGATGTGAAATTGCTCGAGGAAGGTAATCCATCACCGAAAAATGTTGTTTTCATTATAAGGACGATTTTGAAAACTCTGCTTTGTGCTACATTCAAGGGCACTGCAACAGCTGGCACCAACAGGTACAGTGGCAGCTGTACGACTAAGCAACAATAATTTGACCAAAATAAAAATATAAAAAAGGAGCAAAATTGAGTTGATCTTCAAACCATGGTGATGTGAATTATTTTGTGTCAAAATAAAAAAAACATCACTGTGAATTGGATAACTTGCTGATGTGTTAAACCCTGCTGAATTATCAGCTTTAACTAAACAGCTGACCAACAGTTTTTATTATCTATATTCCTCCTGTTACATGCAGAGAGTTCTTCTGAAACACTTTGCCTCACAATGCCTGAAGCTGATCTTCTATCCCAATTTGTATTTTATATTTAAAGAAATCTGTGGTTTAGCATGCAGGTATTACTTTTTCACTGATGCTGCATCATGTTCCACTAAAATTGCAACATGCAAGCCGCATTTTGCAACATGCAAGCCGCATTTTGCAACATGAGATACTTTTGTCTTCTTGCAACCCATGCATGAGGATGAATTTCCTGTAGGACTATCAAATAAAGTACATTTTCAGTCACACTCTTTTGGTCACAGATCATTGCAGCAGAGTTACCCCTAAGCTGTCCTCCTGTCTGTGTAGTCTCCAGTTGTGTCCTGTGTCACTGAACATCAACAGGTAGGCCGTCAGCCAATCAGAGCTGCCGTATCGTCCCTGCGTGGCGACAGCTGTGATTTGCGTCCGCCTCCCCAAGTCCACCTCCAACCACTGGTATCTGTCGGAGACAAGAGGAGACCAACCTCCAGCTCCTGCAGAGAGGACAGGGGCAGAAAGTGTGTGTTAATAATGAGATTGTCATTTCATTCAGTAATTGTGTGTGTGTGTATTTGTGTGTGATGGAGAAGAGGGGTGATACAGAGGAGCGAGAGACAAATTGTGGGAGTAAAATGTGATTCATTACACTTTAATCTACCTGAAATTAAACCTTAAACTTGTGAATCTATCTTCTGGACGAGTTGCTCCGTGCTGAGATTTTAAATCTTAACCAAATAATAAAGGTTACAGCTTGGACATGAATGCAAACTGCTTGTTTATATGTTTGTGTAATGTGCACAGATTAGTGGTGAGGAGTTCACAGATGATAGGAATACAAACAACAAGTCATATATGCTAATGCCTTGAGTCTGCAGTTATTAGCCGTCAGCCCTTTCATAGGAAACCTTGATTTAAGTTGAAATGTTACAAAATACAGTGTAAATATAGTTTATCCCCACTCTGACTTTGATTTAAGTCCACTTACATGCTCACAGTTTTAAAACGCTGCTATGTGTCAAATACTTCCATGGGTTTCATGATGATAAATAATAAATCCTCATAATCAAAGACATTAAGTGGGATATTTGAGTCACAAACACTTAGAGGAGATGGATTAAACTGTGGAGCACCAGGACGGTATTTAAAGCTATGTTACACACCACAACCAAGTTTCAAAATGTGTCCACAATGTGGCCATTGTTTTTTTTTTTTTAATGGGACACCAAGGTGACAACACTATGAGGGTGAGTGAGGTAAAATCACTTCCACACTGACTAAAATCACTGAGTGTTTGTATTTTCAACAGTGTTTTGCAGATGTAACATCCCTCCCGTGTTTTTTGGGGTGGCGCGCTCCCTCTCGGTCTTGGCAACAGCTGTTGCCGCAGCTGGAGGGGGCATCCAGGTGTGTTGGAGATTAACTGACACTGTGTTCATACTGCAGAGTAAAAGAAGTTAGTACCATCAGCACTGTGGGATATTTGTCACTGCAACTCGGGGGGGGGGTATGAATTGTATCTATTTGGAGACATTATTCAGTGCGATCTACAATATTAAGTACTAGGAGGCCAAGCAGCAAATTGGACGGCTTCAACTACACAAAAAGACTAAGTAAGTAATTAAACTTTTATTTATAAAGTGCTACACATTTCCTGTACGGTGCAAACATTGAAGAAAAATACATAAATAAAAGCTAGAAAGAGCGCAATCACACATTACAGGTTAAAGTGCTTACGCTATTTAACAGCTTCTTACAACTATCGCCAGACCCTGCGGTTTTTATAACTAGTGGGAAGACCGTTACGTTGCAGATGACCTATTCATGATATACCGGAGTCCATTAAAGGTGCAGAGGGAAGGAAGTTAGTGATTTGTGCCATAAAAGAGGGAGAGGAGGAAAGGGACACTTTATGCTGCAAAAACTATTTTAGAATCATATTTCCACCTTTATTTCAGTCAAAATAAACACTGATAAAATGCACTGATTTATTTTAATGTAAAAAAAATGAATAAGCTATTTTGCTTATGTCCAGCTGAGGTCCTGAGCTCAAGTTTTAAATGTAATGTTTTGGCAGAGTCATCTTTTTAAAGAATGGACTAAATGTCCGTGGTATTTAAAAGTGACAGCTCAGCAAAAAGCCACATGAGTAACAGAAAGTCTTGATCTGAACAAAGAAAGGTCTCTTGTTGGAATTAATCTCACTGAGAAGTCCTGTTACAAACACGGAACAAGCAAGGAAGACAAACACCCCTGACACCGCACAGTCTGAACCCCGTCCTGGGACATATCAGACACTGCACTCATGGGATGAGTTTTGACCCAGGAATATCGAATCTGATGGAGAGGGCTGTGGGCCAGCAAGTAATGACCGTCACGAAAGACAACTGTGTGGTTTGTGTCTTGCAACATGAAGAGAGACATCAGAGGGAAGGAAGTAGGCTGAGAGGCAGACAGACAGTTGTTCCTTACAGTAACCTTTGCAAAGACACTGACAAAACTCATCCAACTGCAATCTTATTTCTACTTTGGATGCTGCTGGCAACCCCTACGAAAAGATAGAAGTGTGTGTTGTGTGTGTGTGTGTGTGTGTGTGTGTGTGTGTGTGTGTGTGTGTGTGTGTGTGTGTAAGAGAGAGAAGGCAGGGAGCGCTATGGCAGAACCTGATTATGAAGAAACATTGTGGGTGATGGAAAAGGCAGCTACAAGATAATGACACTTTGAATACTGAGAAAGGTGTGTGTGTGTGTGTGTGTGTGTGTGTGTGTGTGTGTATATATACGCATGTTTAAGAAAAAGTGCTGAATCAGACCACAGCAAATCCATGGTGCCTGAACAGCAGATGGGATTTCTTCCCTACAGAGTACTCTCTCATACATACACACACACACACACACACACACAACACAACACAACACAACACAACACAACGTAACATAATGCAATATAAAACAGCCAGCCTAAAGAGCACTTGAGATTGTGTTGCCAAGGTGATGTCATGCTGACATAAAACCAAGACAAATCAACACCACAACACTTCAGACACATTCCCTCATTCCCTCACATCTATTATGAAGCCACTTTATATTGGATTAGCTAATCATTGTTGTAGGAACACAATCCACAGTGATTCTCATCTGCAATGTTTCATCTGATGGGCTGTTGCCAGCTGTGGTCCTACACCGCCACATCTGTCCAACAGTAGTCAGTTTGGTTCTGAGGGAACTATCTCAACCACCACTGAGCTTCTTTTTGTTCACTTGTTGCAGCAGTGTAGCACGTGTCCCATTCTCAGTCTCAGTCCCATTGTGTCTCCCAGTAAGAAAAAATCAAGTACTAAAGCACTAAATTAATCTGCAACTACCTTGATAATCAATTAATCATTTGTCGTTTGAATATTCTCTGATTTCAGCTTTTCAAATGTGAGGATTTTCTGTCTTTCTCTGTTATATATGAAACTACTTGAACATCTTGAGGTTTTGAAAGAGTCCAACACACAATCAATGTAGTTTTGCACATAAAATAGAAGAAAACAGACTTGAAGCATAAAAATGATTCAAGAATAGAAGCGTATCTTCTGGTTCTTCTGGTAAAACTGCTTTAAAAGCTCTGTATCCTGCTTCAAGGAGACAGTATTCACTGAGGTTTGTAGCAGACACAGCTCGTGCAATGGGAGCAGCTGTGAATATACTACTGTTAAAACATAATCAGGAGACAAAATTTGGAGAAAGCTCCAAAAAAAAAAAAAAAAAAAAAAAAAAAAGGACGAAGACATCAGCGATTTCTTAACTTTGGCGCATATTTATCTGGCAGTTACTAACTCTACTGTCATCACAGCCAGCTCATTCCCACACCCACTTGCACACCTGATGAGTCTCCTGGTATTTACCATCTCCTTTTGCACCTACTCTTTTCTCACTAACCCTCCTGGCCATAGTGTTGGGAGTTTATTTTCAATCTCACCTGCATTTTTGTCTGGCATTCTTGCTCACCTGCATTTTGCTGACCTCAGCTGGCATATCTTCTACCTGCTAGATTTTGCCTATTTTAACTCAGTTGCCTCATTTGACTGCCTGCATTGCCAACCTCTGCCTTTTTGACAAACAGAGTTTTAGTCTTTGCTGTAAGTTTCTGTAACTCAGACCAACATTTATGCACACTATGCATTAATAAACACGCATTAAGTATATCTCACCTTGATTTTGGACATCTTACATACTCCAAGTGAAACAGGATGTTTAGGCAGGATTTCATTTGAGGAATATGTTTACAACTTAATAAATGCAAAGATAATTTTATTATATTATGCTCATGAAGAAAGAGCTTCTAGGACTTAATTCAGGTGTCTGTGGGAAACTGCATCAGGCCATTTTTCATGTCATTGTGACTTTTATACTAACATGATTTATTTCAATGTGTTACAGCAAATCACTTATCTACCTAAAATCTTGTAGTGTCAACAAAAATAACAATATATTGGCAACGACACAAATAAACAATTCAAAATCAACATGATTTGATATTTTGTTTCTCTATTAAAACCAGATTTATGAATGTTTGGGTTGTGTTGAATGAACTGTGTCTTGGGTTGTCTTTCCTCTCGCTCTAGCGTTTTCTTCCTCCACCAGCTGTTGCAGTGCTGTGTTTGCTGCTTGTTAGGGCAGCAGCTAAAGGCCAGAGCTGGTAAATACCTTGGTAACAGACACAAACACCGACAGCACAACAGGAGAGCTCAGACACACTGACCTTTACTCATTACGGCTGGACGGAAGAGGGAAGAAGTGAAGAACACAGACAAAGGAAAGAGGGAGAATGAGACAGAGACTGAGGATAAACTGACATCTCCTGGACAGCACAGGAGGAATTAGTAGTAGAAGGAGAAGACGGAGAGATGAGACCTTTGCTCATCAAGAACTGGGGGAGAAAGCAGAAAGAGCCCAAAGGAAGGAGATGAGAGGAGAGTGTAAACATCAACATCTGTGTGGAAAAACATGATGCACTAAATCTGCCATGTTAGTCACACATTACTTGTTTGATCACCACAACAATAGTTTCCGTCATGCATGACTGTCAGTTCTGATGCAGTTAATCTGCTTGTTTTCTCTCTCTAACTGTAATGACACCAAGGCTTTTCTTCCCCACTCAGGAAGGTGACTGAGGTTAAAGACAGGTCAGGAGCTCTGCCGGACATTCAAATGAACCCGTTGCCATGGCCACAACGCTCTGCAACTTAATAAAACATGCAAATAGACAAAACCCATCAAATTCATCAATTTGACAACATACGTGCTGAAAATACTCACAACGCAACAGATGTGTTTCCAGTGGATACAAAAAAGTGATGAGGGAGCGTAATCTTTACACCAGCGGCGCAGGATCAAGTCCAACCATGGCCCTTTGCTGTATATCATTCCCGCTCGCTCTCTCTCTCTCTCTCTCTCTCACAGTCAATATCATAATCAAGGCAAAAAATAACTTTAAAAAAAGTGATGAACTCGGCTGGGACGCACTTGAATACATATATATTATGATATATCCGAACACACTTGTGGTTCAATGCTTTTAACTTCTAAAGCCACAAGGCATTGAACAACAACTGCGTCACAGCCAGGTTCATCACTTCTTAGGGTCCCCTGGAAACGCTTCCATTGTGTTGTGAGTATGTGCAGCACGTGTTGTCAAAATGATGTTTTCTGAATTTGTTTGTGTTTTGTCTATTTGCATGTTTTCTTAAGTTGCAGTGCATTGAGCTTTCAGGGCCACAGTACTTTTCCCCCCATTCAATACAGAACAACAAAACACAGAGCAAAACAAATGTCCCTCATTGTTAAATTTTGTATGAACACGAATACAAGCCTTTCATTTTCCTAAAGAAAACAATCAAATGAAACTGGCAATTATCTTAATGACAAGGTAAACATTAATGAATCTGACAAACATTCAGTGCAACAGACATTTTTCAATCTGCATGAAAAATGTATTGAAGTTGAAGCCCTAGAGATAAAAAAAAGTTTTAAAATATAAAGTAAATAAAACATTTCCTGTTTTGAATTATAGGCCTCATTTCAAAAGGCCTCACTAAATACAAGGTTTGTGGAGACTGTGCAGCCAAAATCAATACAAGTTTGATTAGTACATAGTTGCTCAACAGAAACAGATTTTAGAATTAACCCAAAAATCACAGTTTTGAGTGCGGAATATTTCATTAATGAAATGTATTCATCCAGAGGCCATTAAAAAGCAAAAAGCTAAAAAGGTCAGCCGTGTGCTAATCCACTGAGGATGCACAAACTGAGTGTCAATGTTCTCATTTCTCAACAAGTCTCCCAAAAATTTCCTCCAAATAAGTAAAAATGTGTCATTGCTGCTCATCATACATGGATTTATTTGGGCTAGCATGAAAGCATCAAAGGGAATGTTATTTTGGATGCTTCCTCCTGGCTCAGCATTAGGATACAAGCCAAGGACGTGTGGTGTCAGGGCTGGATTATGACTTTTTTATGGCGGCAGGGGTGGGAGATGGAACAGAAACTCAGATCAGTTCCCACAGCAGCCAGTTCGTGCCCATCAGAAACCACAAGTGTTTTACAAGTATCCTTGATTTACGCTGAACAAGATCAGAATCTCAGTGCCTGACAGCATGTTAGATTAAAAAAGGAACCTGCATTGGTGGAACCAACTATAGACCTCCTTATATCACTGAGTTTAGATTAAATGTGAAGCAGAGTGTGTTCAGAACCTTGTAATCTGATACTAGGATCAAGCTTGTGAAACTGGAAACCTTATATCTGGGGCCCTTCAATACTTAAAGCCATGTAGGTCATGTGTCATTACAAGTATCCTTGATTTACGCTGAACAAGATCAGAATCTCAGTGCCTGACAGCATGTTAGATTAAAAAAGGAACCTGCATTGGTGGAACCAACTATAGACCTCCTTATATCACTGAGTTTAGATTAAAGCAAAAACAGCCTCGGGTTCCAGAGGTTAACAACCTGCAGAGCTCTGTATGCTAGAAACTAAATGCGAGCTCACAAGAACAAAGGTTCACAAGAGAAGACCGCTTTAGACCATCGCAGCAAGAGTTGCAGCGATGGAAACTCACATATCTCAGCTCTACATTCCTGCACTGGTAGCGATGCATTTTACCTCAACCAGCAATGACTGGTTTGTCAGAATTGAGGAGGGAGGAATGACAATGCGGACAGAGTAGGCTACATCGACTATACGAGTATGGTGAGGCCTATTGCAGAAAAACCTAGAATGCGTCCAAGATAAGTTTCTGATGCTCCAGATACAAAGAAAAGGACGGACGAACAAAGATTAGAGCCAGTGTTTGTGGCACCACACAAACATAGAAATTAGTTACTAAATATTTAAACCTAGTAACTAGCAGATGTAGTAAAAGTGATACCTAACCAACAGAATTTACATTAACATGCAATATGATCGACATAGAGTCAAATACAGCAATGCACTGCTGCATAATTTCACAAAAAACACAATATAGCCCAAATTAAAATTTTATGCCAATAACTATAACAATAAAATTATGTGTAGGTTAGTTTAACTAGATATTTTCCATTAGATTTCTCCATCTACATGAATAAAGTAAGGTCTAGTATATGATTTAGGCCCTAAACCTGTTCTTTTTGGATATTATATTACAACACTCACTTCCTGCTTACATGACAGAAAACTCCTGATTGGAGTGCTATAAATTTTCCAGCAATATTACCATAAAGTCTTTACTCACTGACATTTTCTTACATTTAATATATAATGATAATAATGATGGTAACATATTTAGTAAATGAGTTAGAAGTCCTCAAGAACTGGTGCAATCCAATCCTGTCCTCTATAGCCACAGAGTATTGCTCTGTAAATAGTGGCAGCTGGACAACAGAGACACACTTCAAGCTACCAGCCAGCTTCTATAACAACACACCCACAACTAGACCGGTCCCTACTGGCGTTAGACAGAACAACACACAGAGAATTAACTTCAGCGTTTGTTTTTCTTAATAAGACAGTAGAAGAACACAACATCCAGCACAGCCGCTCTCTTCCACTTGCAGTCTCCACGTGTTAGTGTCAAACAAAAAACAGGAGCTGACACAACTCCTGTCAGGGCAATGGCTTCACTAAAAGCAGCAGATGTGTGCACCACATAAATGCAAAGTGTGGTTAGCAGTGAGGCACTACTGTGCCACTCAGTAAGAGGTAAAGGAAAGGTGAAGATACAAAAGGGAACAATAAGACAAAAACAGGACAGATGGGAATAAGGATATAAGCCACTGCAGGAGGAGAAATCCTCCAAACTTGGCAGGTCTCAAAGAGAGGCAGTAAGACACAGACAGCCAGGCAGAGACACACAGCATTACCAGGTCAAGATTTGTACATGCGTCTGTGTGGGTTTGGGGGAATTTGAAAGCATTTTAAGCAGATTTGCGCTGCAGAGTCAAAGAGCTGCAGTAGATTTTAGGTGGCGCTTAAGGTGTTTTTCTGACAACCTGGGAGATACGCAGCTATATATAAAATGACTCAGCAACGGAGCAAACAAACAGCCATATTAATCTCAAAGGTGGGAAGTGACAAATCAAAATAGGAAACAAATCCTAAAAAGTTTTTAGTCGAGGCAGGTCACTGGACCATGTGTGATGAGTAATGTCCATTATAAAAGACCTTATAAACAGTGACATGCAGCTACGAA